>NC_031768.1:80926232-81183985 GCF_001522545.3 Parus major
AAAAAAGCACTAGAATTATGGAGCCTGCCTTCTGCTTTTTGAAGTGTATTTTTTTACAGAACTGATGTTAACAGCTGTTTCTGAACTTCAGTCCCAGGCTGCTTGTGCTAAGAAGCCAGTGCAGCCACCCACCCTTGGCGTTCATCTCCATGCAGCAGTAGGTATCCAGACGGAGAGGGAAGACAAACTTATTTCTCCTGGTGGCCCTTGTTGTTTGCTTGTCCTCTGGGTTAAGGAATAAAAATTAAAAAAACCAGGATGCCTTGAACTTGCCGTACTGAAACATTGTGTTAAACACGTTAGAACTTTGCTGTAGTATAATCGGCCAGGCCTGCCTGTGATGTTGTGTAACTGGGCCGAAGTCTCTTACCCTCACTTGGCATAATGAGCAATTACTTCCTTGGCAAAATATTATGTCCTGGTGAAGCTGTTTTTTAAAATAACCTAACCAACCCAGACCTCAAAATATATTTAGATATTTTGGAAATATTATTTGGAAACATGAGCTAGATGACCTCCTGAGGCCCCTTCCAACCAGAATTATTCTGTGTTTCTGTGCTCCTGCTGCTGTCCTCACAGTGTTTTGCAGGATGGAGTCCTGGTTTTTAAGTTTACTAGGCTTTGTGCAGGGCAGTCATGCAGCCTGCTGAGCTGGGGAGGTGGAGGTGGGATGAGACACAGGCACAGCAGTGTGTTACAGCACACATGGGGTGTATTACTGTCAGCCTGCAGTACTAGAATACAGCCCCCTGCTCCTCTCTGTGTCACCCTAAATCTGCCTGAGCTCTACATTACAGATTACATGAAAATAGGCACTGGTAAACTGCAGAGACTGTTTTTAATTATATCTTGTGCTTTTTTTTACAAATATGACAAATATGTTAGTGCAATAGCTGTTTTGTATTCTTTAATATTTTTTTACCTCAAATTGTGTAACAGTGTTAACTGCTAGTACCATTTCTTCTCCACAGGCAGAGGAGCTGAGGCACTAATGCCTTGAAACCTTCAGTTTTATTCTTTCTTGACTTGCTAAAGAGTAGCCCAATTCTTCAGGACTTCCAGCAGTGTGAAATGTAATCAGAGTTTTAGTGCATTTGTGTACCAGAGTGATGACCACTGTAGAAGGTGAATGCTAATTACTTTAAGTTCTTTTTTGTGCTTGGCTATCTGAAGTTAGCCCCCTCAGCCATTAGATCCAGTTACCTCTCATATTTCTGTTTACAAGTTTTGTCAAAGTATCAAGATGTTGCAAGGGGTTTGGACATGTAATTCTCCTTGTTTCCACTCATGTAGTTAATCAGTGTAAAGGCCTGAAGGGAGGACACAGGTTATTTGATCCAATGGCCTGGTAACAGATTTTTTTTTTTTCTTTTACCCTACTGCTTCTATGTTTAGAGTTTGATTCTGTGCCATGAATGTCAACTGTGAGATTTCTTTGATTCATCACACATTTTCCATCTCTTAAATGTCGCTGATTTAAGCAATGGACTAATGCCCTTTTATTACTCCTCACTAGTTGTCAAGAAGAAGCAAAATTATACTAGTGTGCATGAAGCAGTGAAAGCTGGGGATGTAGAACAGCTTGCATTGATGATAAAAAGTGGAGCCAGTATTAATGAGGTGGATGTAGTTCACAAATTCACACCCTTGCAGTGTGCTGCTCACGTGGGAAGTCTGGAGGTAAAACATTACCTTAGTGTATAGGCATAGCTGGGCTTTTATAAGTCCATATTTCCTTCTCTGGGAGTGGCTGAACACAACATTTCTTTGATCAGACTGAATCAATAATCTCTGCCTGTTTTTCTCATGAGCAGGAGTACAGGATTTTGGATTTTTTTTTTCTTTCTGACGCCCCAGGCAATTTACCTAATCAACTTTGCCATATTTTACAAAATCATTGATTTTTGTACTCTGAGCAAAATGTGCCTTATGACCTTTCAGACTCATGACCTTCTTTTGTCTCTATTGCATTTTCTTCTTCTCTTGAGACATTTGGAAAATCCTATAGGACATGTAAAATGTTCTGAAGGTGACTGAGATAGATGAGAAATGACATGAAAATGTGTTCATTCTGCTTACCAATATTCCATGCCTCATTCTCCATAGAAGTAGTCCTAATACATTTTATTTTAATAAATGAACATGTTGAATAATGGTAGAGAAATCAGCAGGTGATTGTATCAATATTTTAAACTTCTAGAAGGACTGAACTGCTGTGCTCAGCACAACATTCCCTTTCTTCTTGCAGCCTCCTTGTTCATTGTTCATGGCAGTCTAACCTTGAAGCAGCAAGGCCATTCACATCCCAAAAGAAAAAAACGTTAAGTTCTTGTTAAACTCAAGAATTTCTAAGTGCAGTGCTGCTTCTGGAATTTAGAGACACTGTCAAGAAAATGCTAATTGTCACATCAGCCCCAAAACCAGATTGCTTACCCACTCTTTTTGTCTCTATAAGTTCTGCCGTTTTTCATTTGACTCTCCTACTTTGCAATCAATCTGTTAGACTTCATTGAATTATCTGTCATCTATTTGTCACTAAGCTCCTTGGCAGAAATAGTGGAGGAAGCAGAGCTGTAAGATTGCCTGAAAGAAGATAATAAATCTTAATAATATGTAATAAAAAGTTCTAACTGTTCCTCTAGCTGTCTTTGGATAGTTCATAAAGCTTTCCATTGCAAGCAATGATATCTAAAAAAAAAGTAAATAAAACAAAACTGAGCCATGGAAGGATGAGAAGAGAGATGGGATTACATATATCTAAGAAGCCTAATAAATTAAATGAGGCTTTAAATATAGTACGTGATATTTTTCCTGCTAGTAATTTTAGCTGGAATTCATGTGAGCATGTTTACATTTTTTTTCCCAATGCTTTTGCCTCCTGCCATGTGAACACTCTCACGGATTACATTTTAAATCTGGAAGGGTAAAATAAAAAAGTCATACTGTAACATCAATGCTAGGATCTGAATCAGTATGTTATTTGCACATTTTGTACCCTTGGGTGAAACCTGGAAAGTATAACTTACCCATAACTCTCATGCACAAATACCTGTTTAAGGCATGCTCTGGGGTCTCGTTATTTCCATAAGGAAGTATTCCAACACCGGTTTGAAGTGTACCTTTGATGGATAAATTCTAGTTGAAATGTGCCTCAGAGACACAATGTGCCTAGTTAAATAAAAAGCCCTTTTGTTTGTTGAGCAGTGCCTTCAGTGGTTGCTGTGGCATGGAGCTGACACCACACATGTGACTGTGAGAGGCTGGACAGCGGCTCACCTGGCAGCCATCCGAGGGCAGGATGCCTGCATGCAGGTACTGTAAATACTCACTCTCAAGCAAAAGTTAGTAGGGCAGACCTTGATACTGGACAAATTATGAGTATCAGCTGAGGGAGCCCCTTAGGGAACTATGAGTAGCTCATCTTGATGTCTTGACATGCCAAATCAAGTTAATAATTTTCAAACCAGAGCACTCATTTGTGCTGTCTGTGCAAACAGAGCTATTTGTGCAATACCAGGCCCCTGAGGTCAGCCTAGAGTTATCCTGTTGGTCATCAGAAGCCATCCTTCTAGGAAATGTTTGTTTTTTCAGCTTGTGAAATGAACTTGTGCTTTACCTTTCTTTCAGGCCCTGTTACTGAACGGAGCAGACGCAGCAGCTCGGGACGAGCGCGGGTGCACGGCCTCGCACCTGGCTGCAGCCCACGGGCACTCGTACACCCTGCAGACCCTGCTGCGCACCGGGGTGGTGAGACTCCTGCCTGCAGTCCTGCTGCACAGCCACAGCCCAGCAGCCTTTCCCAAACAAAACCCTCCCTCAAATAAACTGAGATTTAGGGCTGTAGACTAATTACTATGGGGCAATTCATTTAGTGGCTAAATTTCCATTTTCTTAGATTGTGACATACATTCAGGGAAAGAATCAAAATTTGTAGAGAATCAATAATGTGAGTTAATCACCTTCCACTGAAGATGTCATTAAATGAACATCAGGTACTGGGGTGATGGTAATTTTTGCAGTTCTAAAAATCTTCTATAGTAAAGGAGACATAAACTTAAAAAAAAGAAAATTAGTCCAGATGCATATTTAAGGAGTAATGACCAATTCAGGTCATTGTGATGATAAAGATATGTCTAAAAATGTCTAAGTGTATTAAGTAAAAGCAAGATCCTGTGAAAAGTACCTGTCTTGCAACTGGAACTGCATCTAATGTATGAACTTTGAAAAATGTTATTTGGTTTGATTTAAATAATTTAACACAATGAACAGCTGATTCCCATATAAAATTTGTCTTGTGTCTAAGATTCAGAAGAGAAGGAATTAACCTGCTTTCATTTTAGGAGGCAAATGTTTCAGATGGGAATGACTGGAAACCTGTTCATTATGCTGCTTTTCACGGTCGCTTGGGGTGTTTGCAGCTTCTTGTTCGATGGGGAGCATGTGTAGATGATGTGGATAACAATGGAAACCTTCCAGGTATATCAGGATAAATCATATGTTTTTAAACATTTGGTTTACAGTTGTTGTGAACTGTGATAATTGGGTGAATTATAACTAATGCACAGCAGCACTGTTTGCTATTTGATTCCATGCAATCCACATAGATTGCCCATTTTTCTAAAGATGGGAGGATTTATAAAATCCAAAGTGTTGCTCTGTTGGTGACAGTATCCCATTCACTGCTGCTGTTAGCAAGGATGAGAGCTTGAAAATGCTAGTATGGGGAGCAGGCTGAGCCTGACTGGAGCAGGTGAGCAGCATCTCCTGTGTGTGTGATGGAGCTGGTGTGCCAGTGGAGGTCACAGGAGAAAGACAGGTGGAGGGGGAGGCAGTTTCAGCTGCTATGTGCTACTTTTTGAATTGGTGCCAGTGTAATGAAGTCCTGGTGTGTTTGCATGCAAGTTTTGATATCCCACTGTTTCTTAACTGATTTTGTAAAACAGTTGCTTTCATTTTCCTGAGATTTCTTCATCTTGATTTCTGGAATACTGCATTTTTGGGATTATTTGTAATTTCTTTTCATTATTATCAGTGTATTCATTTTAGCATAAAAATTGGCCAGTGATTTTGCCTTACTTTTTGTATTTTCTCCAGTATTCCTCTCCCTACCATAGCTCTGCCTCAATATCCTCTGTAAGCTCAATGGTATTGTTCCTGTCTTGGATTCTCCTTGCATCCTTTCCCTTTTAACATTTTACTTCTTATGGTTTGTCACATTATTTTTTCCAAAGAGCATATGTTTTTCTCTATAACTTGTAAAGAGCTATCTTCATAAATCCCTTCTTAAAATCTTTTACCTTCTACTAAGTACTATTTACTTAGGAAACAGATAGCCATGTTCTGTTTTGGAAACCGGGGTCTTGTTATAGGATTTGAGGCTCCTGCATCCCAGCAGGAAATCTGGTGCATTAGCAATCAGGGGTCACAATGTTAGGCACCCTGGGGGCAGCATGGAAGGCAGCTTTATTTCCATTTGGGAACACTTCCCTGATAGAAGACTTCTGTGGAGAGAAAGCAGATGCCAGCACAGTTCTACTTAAATGCTCTGTGTAAAATGATAAGTAGAAAACTGGTTTTGTTGTATTTTGAAATCTACAGAAGCTTGATCTTCCAACCTTTGTTCTCTTTCATTTGATCATATTATCTTCCAAAGGAAAGAGAATATTTTGGAACATGGCTAGTAACAGATCAGTAGTAGTACTGTGCAAACCAGCTTGTTGTCTGCTTGTATAGGAGAAGTGAACTTAATTCATCATAACACACTTCAGCTTCAAGATTAGCTGAACTGTGCTGTAATTTTTCCTAAGACACTACTGGAAGAAATTTTTTGAGGCTGCAGTGCCAGGCACCTGAAACTTAAAAACTGGCTGTATCTTTTGCATATGTGTGTTACAGCAAAGGGTCTCATTAGCTTTGCTGATTTGCTTGGTAATCTTTTGGAAGAAAAAAATTCTGTGGCTCATTCAATGTAGAGAATGGGCTGTGCTTATTAACCGAACATTTCAATTTGCTTTCTCTCTGTATTCATTTTTGGGCCACATCCATGCTTCTTTTATTGCTCACTAGTCAAACCTATTCTAAAAATCTTTCACAGACACAATTTTTTGACTTGCAGCTTTGAGAAGAGTGAATATTGTTAGTCTGATTTAATAAAAGACAAGGTAAAACAGAGAGAAGTTGGGATACCAGAAGATTTTAGGTATCTGAAAATGGATTCATAAGGGTTGAGTCAGTTTTTCACTAGCTGACTTACCTTTAGCATGGTACCCTTCTTTTCCCTTCTTCCTGAGAACTAACTCACTAACTAAAATTCAGACAGTGGCAAAAACTGCCCTTATTTCAGTGAAGCTCAGATTTTAAACGATCATCTATACAGAGGTATCCTCATCATGCTATAAAACCAATGTCCACAACCTTTTAGAGCAATTATGCTCTGGAAAGCTGTGGATGGTTTGGTTTGCTATAGAGAACTTGCATGTGCCAAAAATGGAGTGAGATGGGTTTTTTGGGTCCTGGGTACATTGTTTGTTGATTATGAAGACAGTGAGATTCTTCCCTGAAGACAAACAAATCCTTTTGCCTCTAGAACATCAGCCAGCTGTTACAGAGCATTTTCATGGAGCGATAGAATATAATTAGCATTTACTCGGCAAGTTCTTCTCATTAATGGGACCAGAGGATATTACTTATGTCAAACTAGTCAGCATGTGTTTGGTACCTCTTATTTTGTTGTAGGCCCAGCACTGTAGTAATATTAAATAAGTAAACCTCTGCATAGCCTAAAGGTCAGGTGAGGAATGTACCTTCAAATATTTTGTCCAGTAAAGCACCTATCACTCTCCTCATTTTATAGGTGGGGTAACCAAGAGTGTGATGCAACTTGTTTGTGGTGGCACAGTAGAGCCTAAAGCAGAAATGGCCTTGGCTCCTAAACAAGGACATTTCTTGCTGTCCCCCTGTAAGGAGTATCCCTGGAACAGCAGCTTCTGAAGGCAGAGATCTGTGTTCCTGGGGGAGGTGAGGCCCCAACAGTGCACTCTCCAAGCTAGGCCTAGGTGCTCTGCTGGGAGTCTGTTTTACAGTCTACTGCAGTCAGCTCTGCCAGGGAATCACCTTTGCAGATCCCATCCTTGGCAGCTTAATTTCCTTTGCCTAGAGCTGAACTCTGTCCCAGGTGGGAGCTGAACATCTGCAGTTCAGCTGAGACTGCTCTTCCCCTTGTGCAGTGTTGGATGGCTTATGTGCTGGTAGAGGAGCCAGCTCTAACCAGTGGTGAGAGTATTGCTTTCTCAATGGGCAGCAGGGCTCAGCTCTAACACCCTTTGTTTTATTTGTGCTGTAGCACATCTGGCAGCAGTGGAAGGACACTTGCATTGCTTTAAGTTCTTGGTCGGGAAAATGTCCAGTGTTATGCAGACTCTGAAAGCCAGGAATGACCATGGAGAGACTCCAAGAGACTTGGCTGAACGGTTTTATAAAGATAATATTCTGCAATATATTGATGGTGTGGAAAAAGAGGAGGAACATCCAGAGATGCAGGAAGGTGAGTATCGATCTAGATACACTAGAAAAAGGCATTATGTGTAATTCTTTAGAAGTGCACAAAGGCATACTTATTGTCATTTTGGGTCTGTGAAATTAATCTCTTAACTGTATGAGATACCTGTAGCCATAACCAAGACATGTTTAGTCAAGTGTCTGGTGAGCACTGCTGGTTACACTGCTGCATTTTAGTTGATTAAGGAGCATTTATCCTTGCTACCTCTGAAGTGTCCATACAAAAGTTGCTGTGAGAGAGGTGAGCTGTGAGACATGTTCAGTAGAACTGCTGGCATCTGCTTGGAAACGTGCATTTCATTTTCAGTTTTAGCTTTCCCAGCTCATGATGCTGCTTTCAAAGGGGACTTGTTAGTGGTTAGAAGACTAGTGAGAAGTGGAGTAATCAATATTAATGAGCGGGACGATAAGGGATCCACTCTCCTGCACAAAGGTCAGTAAATATGATCTGTGTTTCAGCTTGTTACTCCTTGTTGCTGATTTATTTACTTTGTTTTTCAAGTGGCTGCTAATCAGATAATGAAAACCAGCATCTCATTTCTTGAGGGCTTGGAAAGGCAACCCTAAACTCCTTATTTTTTTAATGTATGTGTGCATGGGCCACTCTGAAAACAATATAACCAAGCTCAAGTCAAGAAAAAAAGAGCTTATAATAAAGAGAAATCAGCGTCTAAACTGAAAACTAAGTAGCACTGACATTTATTTACTTACTAGTTGTATATCAGTATCAGCTTTGTTGGAATTAATCTTGCTTTTCAGTGATGGAGAAAGAATGGATCAAGCACATGAATTCCAGCTTTGAGTGATAAATAAGGCTGTATCCTAACTATAAAAGCTTTTAATGATAACTTAATTTAATGTAACTAAATAGTTTTGAGGTTTTTGGTTTTTTTTAAATCAGGCAAGATGTGGCTTTTAGAAACTTGGCTGGCTAAGTATAAGAATCATCTGTATTGTGGCCTGGGCCTTTATTTACATCATTACTGTGGGGATATGTCGTAAAAACCACAACAAAGTCATTTGGTAGGATACTGTGAAGAAAGGTAACTTCTGGTTGACACTTTGACATGTAGTGGACTGCTAGTATTACAGAAAAAATAGTCCTTTTGTGTTTAGGGGTTTCACAGTATTGTCTGAAAGAAGAAACAAAAGATGTAAGAAAGAGGGAAGCATTTCTGTAATATGCTTTTAACACATTTCCTACATTTCTTTTTTACTATATAGTAGAATTTTTAAAAACACAATTGAAATTCTTATTTAAATAACTAATATGTAGTGATTTTAAAATCCCACTTTCTTTTCTTGGAATGATGCTGACCTACAGTTGTTTCATCCCCAGTGTTTACATGCTGATGTTGTAATTTCATTTTCTTATCTCAGTAAGAAAACAAATATAAAAAATAACCAAAAGGAAGTGCTGTCAAGAAATGGATTTATTCTTACTTGAGAAAATCAGTGTACAGTTTCATCTAGACTTGCCAAATACTATCTTCCTTAAGTGAGACATTGTTCTTGGCACCACATGGTGGGAGCAGTTGCCATGGCACATCATATGAGTAGGGTTGTGAGGATGCTGCTGAGAGGTGCTGCCTTGAGTGTCTGTCCCAAGAAATGCTGTAGCTTTAGCTCCAGCACAAAGCTTTTCTTTTCTGAGACAGCCGCACACACCACAGACTGGGGCAGCCAGCTGTGTCTGAACCTGGGAGCCCAAAGCCTGGGAGAGGTGGCAGCGCTTGGCTGCCAAACTGTGATATACAGGCCTCTCTTACTAGGGCAGCAGTTATTTGTGTGTCTTGTGCTTCGTACCTGAGACTGGGAAAGTTTAGTTTAGCTTGTCCAGCAAGAGCTGCCAATACATTTTGAGAACTAGAAAGAGTCACCAAACCACACGGCATGCTCTTCCCCAAAACTCTGTGTACCCAAGTGATGTCAGCATCTTGACACACAGGCTCCTCTTGAAATAGTATCTCCCTTGTGGTGTCCTAGTGAACCCAGCCTTTGACATGTCAAACAATGGCAAGAGGAGGACATTTGAGGTTTGAAACACTTCAGTTGTGTATAACTGACTTGTGTGCACCTTCCTTCCCTTAGCTGCTGAACAGGGACATATCCATTGCTTACAGTGGTTGGTTGAAATGGAAGCTGACTGTGACATTACAAATGATGCTGGAGAGACTCCAAAGGATGTAGCCAAGAGGTAGCAGTACATATCCTGTAGCTCTGACACTTATTTATTTGCTATTTGTGTATCAAAAATTTGTTTATGTCAGCTTTGTTGGCATTAATCCTGATTTTTAGTGATGGAGAAAGAACAGAGCAGGCCCATGAATTCCAGCTCTGATTGATAAGCAAGGCTGTATTGTAGTATAATATTGTAGCTATAAAAGGTTTTAATTTTCACTTAATTTAATTTTCTTTTCAGTGAGGTCAGACACAAAAGAGGAAAACTAGGTCATTTTCAAGAGGACAGTTGTGAGCCCGTATGCTCATAGTTTGATGTACAGAGTTAATGAGAAGTAGCAGAGGCCAGCCGATTTTTGCATTAGTAAAAATAATGCAGATTCTGATGAGATTCAATTAAGAAATCCTGCAAATGAAAAAGATGCCTCTAATGTAGGAGCCATTGCCATAAGATTCCATCAAGGCAGAGCTCATGCCATAAGAATACTACAAAAAGTAGATAGATAGTTGTAGTGTGTATATAGTGCTTCCTTTAGTCCTGAAACTCCTCTGATAAATGGGAACGTGGACAGTTTCAGAGAGTTTCTACCACACATGTTTTTCCAGATTTTAACTGTTCTCTGTGTAGATTTGGCCATCTGGCAGCTGTGGAACTTTTGGCACCAAGAACTGCAAACAATAACTCTAGCGATGAAGAACTAGATGCAAACAACATAAAGTTTTTTGAAACACATGGTGTGGAAGGGAGTACAGATAGCAAAGAAGATTTAACCCTGGATAAAGCAGAGAAAAGGAATGCACGCAGTAAGCACTGTATTTCCATCATTTCTTGTTTGCAAAAGTTATCAAGACTAATATTATAGCCCTAACTATGACAGTTCCTGCCAACTGCTCTGATTTTTTAGTTGTAAGGTGAGATGGTTGTCAGGATATATGTAATACTAAGCATTGAAACAAATTGTTTAGAAAGCAAGCAGAAGGCAATCAGATCATAATTGTTACACCATTTTAATCTATATTGGAGCAACAGTGTTGGATTGCTATATTGTTTTTGACATCTGCTTGCTGTGTGGGTGTCAGGTGTAGCTCAGTGTTTGCTGAGCAGTGTGATTTCTGCTCTTGTGTTTGTGAGACTATTTTCCAGACTATTGGATTCCAGCATGACTGTCTTCTCCTTGCATTTGACCTACCTGTGACTCTTTCTTACAGTAAGGGCCTATAACAAGATTAAAGAACTTCAGCGACTTCTAGAAATTGCCTACAGCAACTACAGACAGCTGGGGGGAATAACTGAAGAGGAGAGGAAGATGAAAACAGAAGAAAGGAAAGCTGAGAAGTAAGGTCATTCTGCTCTGCTAATGGTTAACTCTGAGGGGCCCATTTTAAATCTGCCTCTAAAGATGATTTTCCTCAAATTTGCTTTGGCCATTCTGTCTGTTCCACTTACCAACTTCAACCAGGCCAAAATAAATGAATTGCAGCAATTTGTCTGGCCATTTCTAAACTTCTACCACGATCAGCCCCACAACACAAGTACTTGATAGGTCCATGATTCTTGTGCAAGACCATCTGTTTGGTCTTCAGGTTTTTCTGAAGATGTGTGCAGTAGGTCTTATAGGTTCTGGCTGTTTTGTTTCCACTGAGGATGCCAAAGACTTGTATGCCCTGCAGGAAATCTGAAAATAAGCAAGTCTCAGCATGTTTTGGATAGAAGTGCATATACAGCAGAAATTATTCAGTGACCTGCTAACATTTCTGTTCATTGGCAATATATTGCAATATATTGGCAATATAAAACAAGCATTAGCTTGTTTCCAGACCACAGAGAAAAACCTATCAGCAAACCTGCCCTTGCATGTGAAGCATTGTTCATGATATCTAATTCTCAGTGTCCCCATTAAATCAAATGGTTCTGTTAGGTTGGTCAGGTGATTTCATGGACAGATTGTCTACATTTCAAAGAAAAGTCTATCAAAGATTTAGAGAATTAACAATACTTCAGCTTCCACAGACAAACCTGTCTCCACCTCTGCCTGTTGAACATTTGTCTACCCTCTGTTCTCAGTCTCTGTAGAAAACCACTTCCATAATGTGTTTGGGCCAATTCAAACTACTGTCTTTGATTGGTCACTGAGAGAGACTGTCCTGAGCCATGAAGATGTACACCATCAAGAAGGCAGCAGACTTAGCAGTCTGTGTGGATTTGGAGCAGGTAACAAGTGTCACGGATTGCAGTGGTGTTTGTTTTACAGCCATATCTGAGCCAGGAGTTCTTTTGGTTTCAGGTCACCCTTTCACTTGGCTTATGCTGAAAGTCCAGCTTCCTTAATTTGATATATAATCCATAGGTAACATTTCTACTTTCACCTGAGTTAGTTGTTGTGAGCTCCTTTTTCAACATCTTGGAGAGCTGTAGGCAGTTCCAGGGCATAATTAGACATGTACTTCAGGATGAGATTCATCACTTCTAGAAGTGTTTCTCTTGGTTTTAAAGGAGGAAGGTGACCAGCTCAGGTGTTGATGCCTACATTGAAAGGTCAGAGCAATCTGGTTTAAATGATGGAAAAGTCACTGTTGATTAATGACAGACATGAAAGTTCAGTTTGGATAGAGCAGCTGCTCAAAAGCTAGCAGTGTCTATTAGAAGGCTCTGGTGGGGCTCTTTAAGGGATGTTGCTTTCTGTGGCATGTGTGGCTAAACTAGAAAAATTGTGAGGCTCTCTCTCCCTCCTGTGAAAGCTAGATAGCGTCCCTAGCCCCAAACTATCCTTTTGAAAAGGAAATGGGGGGCTTCTCAGCATACCTGTCTCCCTTCTCAGGGTACCTATCTGTGGATAAACCCCAAGATGCTTGTATCATAGGCCAGAAAACCTCATTATTGACAAAATACTTGTGACAAAACATAAGTTTCACCATTTTGCTAGATGAAAAGCAGGAGTTGTCACTTGGAATGGCCACTGTAGCAGATTTTGAAGATTTCTGCTTTAGTCCAGATATTTTGGCTGTAAGAGGCCTGGCCACTTCACAGTGCTTTAACCAGGGTTCATTGCAGGAAATTGTCACCATGAGTGTGCCACACAGTTTGGGAGTTGTGGCTCTTTAATTGGAAGCATGGAAGAAGTCAGCTGTCCCCTGAGCACTGCCCACAGACCATTCTTGCAGTGTCAGTAAGGTTGATTGGTGGCTCAAAGGGTTTGAGTCAGGAGTTCTTCACTCCGGGAAACAGGGAAACACGGTAGATCTTGCTGAGAGCTTTCCTGCTGTGCTGTTGGATGCACAGGGCAGATAGCTTCCGTTCCTTTTACTGATCTTCCATCTTTGTAGCTGTGATAATTTATCCTGGTACAGGAGAGAGCCAGCTCAACTCCAAACTCTGTTTATGTGTCAGTTAAACAGTTCCAGGAATCTCAAATAATTTAGGAGCCGTTGAGGGTGTGACCAGTGAGATCTTGTGCAACTCTATACAAGCCAGTCATGCAAGCTGCCATCTGAGTGTTCCTCATCCGTGCCTAAGCCAATCAATAGGAAGGATGTAGAAGCACCAGATGTGAATGAGAAATCTGCCCCTGACCTTTCCAGAATGCTGCTGGCTTTGTGCTTTTTCTCTGTTTCGTAACAACTTCATTGGGGCTCGGGCGCTTCTCCCTCCCCCGCAGCTGGAGCGTGGCCTGGTCACAGGAGCGGCCCGGGCTCGGTGTGTGGGCAGACGGCTCCATCTCGTGGTCCCATCGCAGCCGAGCAGGGAGAGCTGCTGCTCAGCGCTGTCACCAAGCGCCCGGAGCCTGAGCACAGCTGGCGTGAGCGTGCTGCGCTGCTTTCGGCGTGACTGACCTGTTTCCTGGCAGAGGCACAGCACCGCGGGGAGGAGCCGGGGCAGGTTTGGATGTACTTCATGCTCTGCTTGTCTCCTTTGCTTTTGGCAGGGCTGTGAGGGAGCTGGAGGCCCAGCTGGAATATGAGCGAGTCAGGCGGGAGAAGCTGGAGAGCCAGCTGGACGATTATCGTGCTGAGATAAACCAGCTCCGAGAGGGCAGGGGGAACACCCGCACCGTCTCTGCTGCCTCCGCGGTGAGCGCCGCACCAACTCCCCTGGCCGTGGCACAGAGCCACTGCCTGTTGCTTGTGTGTATTCCCTCTATTAGAGGGCACAGTGCTAGGAAATACTAGAGAAAATGTGCTACGGCTTTCAGCCAGGGGCACTGAAGGGAGCAGGAGCCCTTGTCTGTCCTTGACAGTGTTTCTGCTGTGAAAGGATATCAGTTTCTTTCTGTACCCTGGCAGAGAAGCACCGCTATTCTTCATCTTAATGTTCACGGCAGGAGCGGGCTGATCCCGTGTACTTGCATACTGCGTAGCCAGTGACCGGCAGCTCCCCTTGGCTGGCACCTGGTGTCTGAGACTCGAATGGTGCTTCAGGAAAGGTGGCACCACCTATGGAACTACCCAGCCTGCAGGGGTGTAGAGATCACTACAGTGAGTCCCCAGAGGGGGACAAATTCAATAACAGGGACTTGATCCATGTCACAGTGTCTGGAGTCAGTCAGGCATACTGAATGAGAACCCAAGATCTCATAGAAAATTCATGGAGAGAATTGTTTGTTTGGGAAAGGAACGGTACATGCAGCACTAGAAATTCTCAGACAGAGGCTCTATATTGAATTAAAAATTAAGCTTTTTTTATATGATAGGAACATAAGAAGGACGAGGACACCAACACTGCAAGCAGCCTCTAGCTGATGATGTTTCTAATTTTTTACTTTTCACCCGTACAGACAATAGATGATGGTGCTTCTATTCTCTCAGAGTGTTTTTTATTTCCCAGACTGTTTTCCACCTTTTCAGTCAATTGCCTCTGCAGTCCCTTGTTTTTGTGCTTGTTGGTGGAATCTCAGGCTCTGAATGCTAGGTGCCACAGCTGTATTTCAGAGGCCAACTGCACTTCTTCAAGGATGTTTCTGCTTCTCAGCCTTGTGATTGCCAGGCTGGCAAACATTTTCTTTGTCAGTATTTTTCATTAGGCAGTTGTTTGGTTTTTTTTTTTTGTAATTTCCCCTTCTAACCAAGCTGCTTTTGTGGCTGAGTGACTGCTATAGCCAAGGAAGCCCATGCCCTGGGACTGTGCTCTCAGCTTCAGTCTGAACACAGTATTCCATGGTTACTCCCAGATGTAGATTTTTACATTCTTTCAGTGGTTGCTGTTTAATGGCTGCAGTATTCTTTGTTTCAGAAAGCTGAGACAATGGCCAAGTCTTGCAAAGACAAGAAGAAAATAAAGAAGCAGCCAGCCTGCAGCCCAGGAGGAGCAAGACTACGCTGAGGAACGAACCTCAAAGGAGGGGCAGCAGACTGTGGAGGTATAAAAGCAGTATTTCAGATAATGTGAAGTGTTTGCACAGCCCAGCTCTACAGATGAGCTGTGGGTCTCTGCCTTTCACTGAACTGTGTTTTTAGTTCTCTAGTTCTCTGGCCTAACAAGAGGAAAGTCACAGGCCTTCACAGTTCTAGAGGAAAGTATCTCCATCCGCTGGTCTATTTTGTACTGCTACCTTAGGGTGGAGGAAGTGCACATTACCTCCTAGCATGTTCAGTGTGGAAGCTGAATAGTGGGTAGGAGAATTACTTCTCAGCTGCAGAGCTGCCAGACCCCTAGCTTTTGATCTTTAGTCATTCCTAAAGGCAGCAGGAAGTGACTCCACTGTGAGGTGCCAGGTGATGTGCAGCAGTCTAAGTCAGGGCTGAAGGATTTACTAAGTTATGGGGCAGCTTGTGGTTAGAAATGGCAACCCTGACCTCTCCTTCACACCTAACAATCAGTTAATGACTACACATGTAAAAGTTTTTCTGTCAGCTGTGTGCTATTGTGAACTTATTTTCCCTCTGGAACCCTCATTTTGAGACTTAAAAGGTAATTCTTTTAGTGTGTCAGTCCTGATCTGTCCTCTCCTTAGTACTGAAGAAAATATCTGAAAATTTCAAAGATATTGAAAAATAAAAATCCATGTTTTTGTGTGCACCATGAAGGAGAGGGACGCTGACTTAACAGCATAAGCCTTGCATCAAGAGCCTAGTTCAGGGTGTGTGAAATGATGGCTGTGAGAAGCTGCGCCAGACGAGCTATTTCCTGTCACCATTGGTGCTAAACTTTCATGCAGAAACTCTCAGATATCCAGACAGCAAATAAAAGAAATTAATTTTATTTTCTTGAATGAAGATGATAAATAATTTAATGCAGAGGATATAAGAACAGGCAGAATACCAGCAAGTTCAACTGTAAACAGAATAAAACAGCAATAAAAATAATTGCCACTAGTCAGTACTACATAGTCCTTAGCCCATAAAAGGTCTATTCTTACTTCAAAGTTAATCCATAAAACTTAAAAAAAAAAAATATTATTTTACTGTAAGAATCAAACCAAGCATATGCATTTGTACTCAACAAGATGGAACTGCTTCAGTTTTGGAAGGCATCCACCTGTGTTGCAACTCTGCAACAAAAGTTGTCAAGTCCCTGCAGAAGGCAGTGGTCAGGAGGGTCAGTGTGTCCCACAGGATTACAGAAGAGTCTGGAGGAGTGGGGAGGAGGATCAGCACCACCACCACCCTGGCACCACTGAGATTCTGAGTATTTCTATATTAAAAGCCAGATACTATGCCCAGAAAATATGTACAGGTTCTTGGAAATACTCTGCACTACTTGAGGGGGAAGTTAAGAGCACTTATCTATTCTAGGGCTGTACACAGGCACAGGTAGTGGAAGCATTTCCCCTTGGAAAGGCAAAGACAGAGAAGTTCTCCCATTCTTTTGACCTCTGGGCTTAGAGAAATTGCAGGAGATACTAAAGAAAATAATTCTATAGAGACATTTTGTACATGAGGTTTTGATGTTTTCATAATGAGATTTTTCATGTTTTCAAGGAAGGAAAAAAAAAAAAGGTTCTTTAGTTAAGGTCCAGGAGTGTGTTTTTACACATGTAACTAAAAAAAAAACAAAGGGCCAAGCTTCAGTTAATCAAAAAAGTGAGGAACAAACTGAAGGCAAAATCCTGAAGCTATGTTCAAGATTAATTTACTTGGATCAGATTAGGTATGTTGAAGTCTGGTATCAGCATCCCCATACTGGGAACTCTAATTTGGGACTTGTATTCCCATTACAAGGGTACATAAAATACTTAGTATTTCCATTTTGAAAGGAGCTGAGAATGAGAATTTTCCAGAAAGAAAACAAATTTAATTCTAAAAGATAACTTTCTGGTATAGCATAAGATATACTTTGAAATAAATACAGTATTGAATAGGAAGCAATGAAATATTACTATCTGGCTACTTCCCCCCAATTATTTTGATCTTCAGTGTGTTACATATTCAGAAAACATTTTTATTATATGGGAAGAATATCAAAATAAAAAGGTGCCAAGTTTATCTACAGCACAGATGCGTTTGTCAAAGTGGTGTTGCCTGGGTGGCCTTTTCTGTCTGTATTTAGTGCAGTCATTCCACGTAGATCTATTTCCAGAATCTGTAAAATCCCAGTGCTATTGCTAAGCAAGTGAACACCGAAGCTGTTAAAAAACCAACAAAGAAAGGAAATAATTAGCTGAATGCTGTTTTACCACATTATCCATACAGGAAATTAGCTGCAAACAGATGGAAGAATGTACCAACTCTAGAGCAGAGCCTCCTAAACCTCCCGGATTGCTGCAGGTGCGACAGAACAATTCCAGAAGCCAATGGCTGTCTCAGATGCCGTAGCCTGCACAGCAGCACAGCCGCAGTGCTGAGATGGGAGGTCCTGCACAGCAGCCTGAGGAGCTGTGTTTTCAGGGACACATCCCAACAACTATGCTGGAAGCCTCAGAGCAACACAGGCTACAGGGGCTTTTACTACTGTCACTGGAAACTGCACTACAGGAGAGCTGGCTGCACCAGAGCTCACATTAGACAGCACAGGTTTCCCATGGAACCAAAGTGACAGCAAATTTGAAAACAAGCTGTCAAACACAGCAGCATTCCTGAAGCCTGACAAGCTGTCCTTTGGATTAGTTACATTGCTGTTTCAATTAGTGTTAGAATAAAACTAATCACCTTTTCTTTTGAACTTATTCTCACTTCCAAATATAATGCATTACTCTCTTTTTATCCAGCTCCTACACAATAAAACCTTCACTGGTTACATATATATTGAGAAGACTAATCTCAAATCAGACTGAAATTTGTTCTGCTTGGCAGGGGAAAGTACAAGCGCTGCCATACTGAAATTGTGTGTGGAGACTCAATCGGAGGCTGAACTGGTCACTCTCAGACCAGTCCTGAATGATAACAAACTTTCAGGCTAATGTAAAGGACCCCAGCAAAACATCTGTAGCAACTCCATCACATCAATCAATGGCTGCTGCAGCAAGCAGAGGTACTGTCAAACTGGGTAAGGTATTTAGGCTTTCAGTTTTTTTAAACCCATGTCCATATTTGCCCTAATCCCACTTCTGGGCACAATCCTAGTCCTACTGTGGCATGCTCCCACCTCCTCTGTGTTCTCTATCACATTTCTTCCAGCTAGAGGGGGGAGGGAAATCTCCTCCACCCAATCCAGGCTGTCTGATGCTACAGACATGCTGTCTCTTTTAGAATATACTCCTGGAAAGAATTTTATACATCCACAATCCAGTACCAGTACTCACCTCCTTGCCTATCACATACCTGCCAAATAGCGAATGGTATCAAGTTTATTCGATTCCATGAGCGTTTTTAAGGAAGCTATTTCAGTGTCAATTTTATTACTGATTTCTGAGATAATGCCATTGGTATGTGCATCCTGAAATATTAAAAGTATATATTTGACAATGGTCTCTAACCCCTTCAACTTTCCAAAGCTCAACTAAAATACTATGGTATCAGAAATAAGAAGCAATTTCCAACCTATCTCTGCTAAGAGACATTAGAAGACAGAGAACATTGCTTTATACAATCCAGGAAGTTTGCTGAAGGGATAGAGACAGAAAAAAAGAAAACTCCAATGATCATAGAATCACAGACTGGCTTGGGTTGGAAGGGACCTTAAGACCAGCCCCCCTGCCATGGGCAGGGACACCTTTCACTAGACCTAACTAGGTTTGTGAGAGCCCCTTCCAGTCTGGCCTTGAACACTGCCATGGATGGGGAGTCCACAACCTCTCTGGGCAACCTGTGCCAGTGTCTCACCACCCTCAAGACACAGACTTTGTCTCTGATGTGCCAGTGGCTCCTAAAATAGATAATCTACAGCACACAGAACAGTATTCCTGCATTTTTGAAAAACAAAGGTTTAAGCATTCACAAGGCATATTGCAAAAATGGAAGATATGCTCAATATGGGACATTGTCCCTCTTCAGCCTCTTAGACTTTGCTGTCCTCCAGCAGCTTTGAGGACTTGCAGCTCTTGAATTGCTTGGCTGTAAGCACCTACACCATCCCTGTGGCACAGCTCATCAGTTAATACTGGGAAAAGGGCAGCATGATAGCTCATGTCCCACCTGTGCCAGCCACAAGGTACTTGGGAAGTGAGGGACAAGGCTGGAGCACCTCCCTCTGCTGACTGGAGTTTAGCGTGAATCCCACAGGCAAGAAACACAACAGCCCTATGTGATAGAGCCTGGCCTTTTGCTTTACCATACCCAAAATGTATTAGCTTTCACCAAAGTTTGGGGTTTACATAACATGCAATGCATAAGTATATTCTGCTTCGTTCACTACTTACTTTTTTATGAAACTCTGTAGTTGCTTCCATCAGTTTCCTCTCCTGATCTGTAAACTGTGGATAAAAGATAAATCACAACTCTAGCAACAGAAACACAACACAGAGCTAATAAGGGCATCTTCACAGACCACTTACCATATCTGTCACCCTGCTCCTCTCCAGGTTTATGTCTAGCTTGCTGTCAGCTCGGATTTTTCCTGTTTCAGTCTTTAAAACAAATTAAGATTATGAAAATAGCTATTTATTTTCTCTAATGGGAGTGTGTGGATATTTGGTGTTTACTTACCATTAGCTGCTGTTTAACTTGATCTAATTCAATTTTCATTTTCTAAGTGCAAAGGAGAAAAAAAATTTTTACAAATTCAGGGAAATTAAACAAATTAACAAATGATGTGTTAGCTCTGCATCCATGCAATTATTCTTCCCCATTTTTCCTCCCAATGGGGCAATTTGTTCTTGATTAAATATCCTAACCAATGTGTTTGGATATACAGGCATATATAATCTAATGGGAATTTAGTTCAAAATAAAGGAATTCTTTTGTAACAATGATGGTCTTGTAATTCTGAGTCTAAAGACAGAGATATCAAAATACCATAAAATATAAACAAAACATGTCTCAATCACCAAAATTAATTAAATTGTTGCAAAGGAATGGCTGACTCCTCCCCCTGCACTATATTGTTAATGCTCAGAAACTAGTAGTTACCCTTAAATAAAATTACAGAAGATGAAAAAAAAGTACACATCTTAGAATCCTTTACAGAAGATCTGAGCAGGTCATAGCATGTGAAATATATTTTAATGTGATCTCTGAAGTTGTAACATACAGACTCTTCAATTCCAGTAAAAGTATCCGGAATTACTTCTACATTTATATTCTATTACACAAAACTGGATATCAGGTAAAACACAAAAAATACTGCAATTAAACTGTTTAATGAAAGTATGTATCAGTACCTCGTTCTCTGCTCTCAAGTTTGCAAATTCACTTTTCTCCAGGATGACCATATCTTTCCGAATGGAGTCCAAATGTGCCATTATCTGCTGTAAAGTTATTTCCTTTGAAAAATAAAGCATGCCATTGGTTAAGGTGCACTCTTTCTGGCAAGTAAAGAAAAAATGTTTAGGTCTGAAATGATGAAATTAGCTACTGCAAACCACAAAAGTGGGGAGTCTCTCTAACAAGAATGTGACAGAAACAGACAATTTCATACCAGCAATTTGTTTGAAAGATTCAAGAGGTTTGTGCTTTTCTGTTGCTCTAATACACCAACTCTGAACTTAGGCAAAAAGGCTACTTAGTCCAAGTAGCGATGAAATGAAATAGACCTGAAACTACAGGTCAGTCCTGCAGTCTCCTCCACTTTCAATGAACATTCAGTAGCCTCAGAAGCATTAATTGTTGATCTGAATGCAGCTCTTAATAAGCATTTTCATTTCTTGCCTTCCCTAAGTCTGATGGACAGAAGTAAAACACTGCTAAAAAGCACTGAGGAAAGCCTTCCTGGGGTTTGAACTAACAAGTTCAGAATTCAGCCACTACATATAAACACAGGAAAAAACAAAAAGCAGAAAATAAAGGAAGAAACTCAGCATTTTAAAATGCTGAAAGCAATACTCCTTCCCCCAGCATATGGAAGGTACCCTACTATTTAGCATGGAAAATGACACATTGCTGTGGGATTTTCTGATGCACAGTGATGGTTTTGATCATTGCTCCAGAAGGCTGTGCAAGCTGGAAATATGTACCATTCTTCTTCCGTTACTTAATGTAATTAAACTTTCATTTTTTGTTTGAACTGCTGCCTTTCTTCAAAAAGATTTTTATTTTACTGGCATTTACTTGTAATAAAAGTTGTCTAACTTCTTTTTTTTTTCTTTTAAGTCTCAGAAGAAGACAAGAACTTCTGTCTCTGTGGTGTTTTTTCATCAAAATGTAAATATTTCTTTTCAGAAATCCTATTATATGCAAAGAAAGTCAGCATCCCAAATAGAATTTGCATGGAATTGTATTAGGCAGAAACAATGGTTTTTATAGTGTAGTCAGTATTGATAATAAATATTTTAAGATGGCATGAGGCATGTGAGCTCCTCAGTGTAAATGAAACCAAAGTTTTTGCAAGAATTGTAAAAAGTTAGTTGTAAAAGTTAAATTCCAGTGGAAGCTGCTCAGGGCCTATAACTATCTGTTAAAATCCCAAGTGAAACTTAGCAATACCTGGCACAGTGAGGTGTTTGTTGTACTAGAGAGAGCTGCTCACTTGTGTTTTAAAGATGCAAACATGAGCCTTTACAGCTGCACAGCACAGACGAGTTTTTACCTGCTGGGCCTGTGTAACCATGTCCTTATAGACGGTGTCTAAGCTGACATTGGACAGGGTTATCAACGCCGACACGATGGTCTGTGCCTGCTCCTTCCCGAAGCCTAGGGGACAATTGAAGGATGACAAGTTAAAGTGATATTAAAAATCTGGATGAGGAGCAGGAGATGCTCAAGTGCTGCACCTAACCACAGTGGCACATGGGAATTCACACAATGACTGGACACTGACAGCCAGGAGCCAATCACTGCAACTTCAGCTAGAAAAAACAAACTTAATGCTGCAAAAATCTGAGGCACAGTACCTTTTAATATACTGAAAGTCCAGACATGCAGCTGATAGAGACCAAATTTCTTCACACAAGATTCAGCCATTCATGCATTATAAAAATAATTTAGCAAAACTTTACTTCATAATGAACTTCCACAAATTCTGTAAAACCAAACTTACCTTGAGCTACAAAGCATGCAATCTGTAGAATAATAACAAATAATTCTGCATATATTGGAACTGTCCTGCACAGATAGGAACATATACAAAACTGATTTTTAAACTGCTGCATTCATTGCCTGCAGAATGAACTCAAACTGAGATTTTTGCCTTCTGATGATAAACAAGTACACTTTGTCTGTAGCTTGGTGTAAATTTGAAGTGTTAAAGATGATGTGTGATGAATAATGGGGAAAAAATTGCTCTCATTTTAGCCAGATCTAGTCAAGTGCTGAAAGCTTTTGCCCTAGAGATTTATTTCCAGTAATCTGACTGATATGTTGTGTTTCAACTATCCCATTTTATGAAGTGGGCTAAATTAACATTGAAAAATGCTTTCAAGGCATATTATTTAGAGAACTATGACACTTCTCCCTTCTAGAATACTAGTACTGTCCAGGTGCACCACTGGTTTACATGTCTAAAAAAGCTACATGTGCTTTATGACAGCTTCTTTCCACTACAAAGTGTGATAGTATTGCTTCAGTTTCTCTGAATTTTCAGGGTGACTTAAGCTGTTGCCAATTCCTTATGTTGCTCTTCCTTCACAGCAAGAAATGACTGTGTTTTGCAAAAGTTTAGAAAATGAGGAAAAATTTATATAAGCAAGAGATGGGAGCTTGAAAACTGCTCAAAGCTTGGGAAAAACAAAAATGGCTCCCTTACTTTTGTGGTTTTACCAATAAAGACCTGTCACTGTGGTACTGAAGTATTTGTAGAAGTTTCAGAACAAATTAAACTGAATAACAACCAGCACCAAACAGACTTCACCTCACAAGCTCTAAAGGAACTCAAATAAGAAATAGCTGAATCAGTCCCTGGGATGAGTAACATTTCACAGCCTCCCATGGTTACCCATGGACTGGAAAATAACAGTGCCAGTTTTTAAAAACAGTTCTAGAGAGATGTAGGGAAGGACGGGCTGTCAAGTCTGACAAGCATAAAAAGAATAGACATAGGAGACTACTGTAAGTCTTTTAACTGCTAACACATATTATTATTATTATTAGACCCAAATAGTGGAAACAATCCTAACCTCTGACTGTACAAAGTTTCTTTTGTCACTTGGGATTTTAAAAGATAGTTGCTAGTTCTGATAAAGCCATCAGCTCAAAGCTCAGAAGGGATCAATCAAGCAAACCAAACCCTTTGAATGACTAGGAAAAAGAACAGAGAACAAAACAGACACAACATTACTTTACTCTGCAAGTCCACAGGACATTCAGTTGTCAAGTAATGTCAGCACTGTTCCCTGGAAACATGAAATGGTATGTGATAGAAGCACAAAATATTAACAGACGGGCATCATGAATAATCAAAAATATGGAAAATCTACTGCTTCAGGAAAAATGAAACAAGCTGTGATACTTCTGCTTGGAAAATGATGGAGCAATATGACAGAAATTTGCATAATCATGAATGACATGAAAGATTAAATGTTCATTCCTTCTTCACACAGATGAGCTAAATGGGCATCAAATTCACCTCACAGATGCCAGATTCTGCATAAACAAAGCATGTGGATGTCTGAAGTTCCATAAGAAAGGATATTTTGGATAGTAATCAGTTTATAGTGGCTCAGGGACTGCATAAACTTGTGAAAAGATTTCCATTGAATGTTACTAAAACTCTCAACTGATTTAAAATACCTCCAAGGTGACAGAAACTGGAAACTTGGAAAACACAAGGGGATGTGCGACATACACCTGCTGTGTTATAACACTCTGCAGGCTCTGACTGACAGCTACTGCCAGGAGACAGAACCCAGGGCTGGATGGACCCTTTATCTGACTTCAGCCAGTCTCACCCACAACAGAAGTGTGGGCATTGAGAATGTATCACAGCACCATGCTGCTGAAAATATTTCTTACTAGGAAAAAACCCTTCACTTCCTCTTAGTAGGCTAGTAGAAGGAATTTTTTGAAGAGCTTCCTTTTTGCTATGAAAGTCTTCAACTGTTACTGTCACTTCACATTTGTTACCTGTGTTATGTTCCTCATCTGGAAGATACACATAAACCTGCCTACAGCTACAAATAAGGTAAACCTAATGTCTCCTTCACCAGCCTCCTCAAGACGCTGCCAAAACATTTTACACCACCAAGTACTGGTACTCTGGAGAAACTGACAGCACTCAAAGTTACACTACTTAATATTAGAAGTTTTCCTTCAATTTATCTATCTCATATCACTTACCATGGGCTTCCAGATCCTGCACTAAAGCATGGGTATCAAAAGTCACCTTCCTCTGCTCCAGGGGAGTGATATCAACTCTTCTGACATCGTATGATTTCCTCACAAACGTGGCAGCAAAACCTGGAAATAATGAAACATGCCTTAATGTTACCTTGATTGGCTTATCATGCAATACATTAATTTTAATTTCTTCAATCACATAAAAGCTGCATGGATATTGCAACAAAAAGCTGGGTTACAGCACACACCAGAAACCATCAATCCCTCTTCCACAGGAAATTTACACTAAACAGGACTTACAGGTCTGTCTGAAGTGCATTCATGTAACTGTCCCACAGACAAGCATCCTGACACACCACAAATAAACCCCCACAGCCAATTGCTTTATAAATACTCGGGAAACATAATTTAAATAATTTTCATACTTGTAAAACACAGAATTGACTTTATGCAACTAAGCCTTCATTGCTATTTTATTTAAGTTGTTGAGCCTTAATTCCAACAGCTTTTTATTTTATCACAGAATGGTCTGGTTTGGAAGGGACCTTAAAGATCAACCAGCTCAAACACCCTGCTATGGGCTGGGACACCTTTCACCAGACCAGGTTGCTCAGAGCCCCTTCCAGCCTGGCCTTGAACACTTCCAGGGATGGGGAATCTACAGCTTCTCTGGGAAACCTGTACCAGTGCCTCACCACTCTCACAGTAAAGAATTTCTTCCTTATATCTAATCCAAATCTCTCCTTTTCAGTGGCTTGTGTGAACATAAAGGTACATTTAAAAAAAAAAAAATATATGCAAGTCTAATTTTCATGATGAATTAATTTATTGGTTCACCAGGAAAGTAACTGTGCAGTAAAGGGATACAATGTTTGTTTCTAATTCCTCAGTGATTAGGTTTACCTAATCTCTAAAGAGGGATTAGCTAACCTCAGGTATTAGTTAAAGATCCACTCTATTTATGATGTGCCTTCCCACAAGCAGGTTTCACTGCTTCTCCTACTTTTACTTCAAGCATATGTTTCTCTTCACCTTCTCTTCACCAAAAATGTTTGTGCAGTTCTGCATATTACAGATTCTGTTCTGATTAATTATTTGTCATCTAAGCAGCCCTGTTACTTCTTAATCTGCTTATCTGAAACTATATGCACTGCTGGCTCTCTCTCTGCCTTAACCAGATTGTTCTGTGTCTTATCCAGATCTTTACTCAAAAGCTTAATATAATTTAAAAAAAAGGGAATCTTGTGCCACTAGTAGATAAATCAAGTTATGTGCTATCTTACAAATACTATAAAGATCTGGCTAGAACTTAACCAGCTACAGCACTGCATTATTAATGACTCTAGTAGAGTTAAGATGCACCGAATGCTACACACAGATAATTAAAACCAACTCAAAACATCATTTTCACGGAGCTGTCCCAACATTTAAACGCACAGCTCTCGTCTTCTAAATGCATTGGTAGATTTTTTCACTGGGTACAACAGCTGCATTGCATAGACGCTGTCCTAAGAAAGGTGATATTACAGGTGTGGTTGCTCGCCACGCTGCTCTTGGCCCCACTGCTCCACTCCTGCAGTCTCGACAGGATACTCCTCTCCCAGCCCGGAGCTGAGAAAACCACTCCACAAACCCCTACCTGAGATACCTTTTGGTGACACCCTTCTGCACCCCCTGGTAACTCCCCCCGTCCCGAGCACCACCTGACAGCCCCATACGCCGCTCACCCGGCTGCTCCCGCCCGTGGAACTCACCCCTTGTTCCAGCCCCGAGGGAAGGCCCTCAGCGCTCCCTCACACAGCGCCTCAGGGACGGGCCCCGCGGCCGCTCCCTCACACCGAGTCCGGCCAGCGCCCTGCGCAGCCCCAGCGCCGCTCACAGACCCGGCCAGGGCTCACCCGACCCCGGCAGCCACCTGCCCGTCCGCGCGAGGGGACTGCCAGCCGGCCGGGGGACCGAGCACGGCGCTGCGGCGCCTCTCACCTCTGCGAGGAGCCGGGGGCAGCCGGGCCGGGATCGGGAGCAGGAGCGGGCCGGCCCAGGCGCGGATAGCAGCGCTGCTCCCGGCGCCCCTCATACTGCCCCAGCCCTCCGCTTCCACCCGCTCACTGCCGCTTCCGGCCACTCCGCGGGGCATACTGGGTAGTGTAGTCTGCTACCGCACAGCAGGGCTCGGCCAGAGGCGGCGGCACAGCGCCCCCGTGCGGATGGGAGGAGCCCAGTGCTCTGCCCGCCATGTCCGCCCGCACAATGGGAGCTGCTACGCTCTGTGACGCGCGGGGAAACCTCCTTGAAGATCAAGTAGTTCCAAACCCCTGACATGGGCAGAGACACCTTCCGCTAGACCAGCTTGTTCAAAGCCCCCTTCTGTACTTATCTCATGGCAAAGTTCTTCTGTGGCCTTCACACTGTTTGAGACGGGCAGCTGTGGTCTGTCTTTACTTGTGGGCAGGGACCCTTTCACTTCACCAGGTTGCTCAAAACCCCATCTAGGCTGGCCTTGGCACTCCAGGGATGGGGCATTCACAGCTTCTCTGGGCCACCTGTGCCCATGCCTCACCACCCTTAAAGAATTTCTTATATCTAATCCAAATCTCTCATTTTCAGTGGCTTGTGTGAACATAAAGGTACATTTTTAAAAATAATTTTATTTTAGAAATACATGCAAGTCCAATTTTCATGATGGATGAATTTATTAGTTCACCAGGAAAGTAACTGGGCAGTAAAGGGATACGATGTTTGCACCTAACACCTCAGAGATACCTTCTCTGGGCAGCCTGTGCCGATGACTGGGCCCCATCATGGTAAAGAATTTCTTCCTAATATCTAATCTAAACCTGCCCTCTTCCAGTTCAAAACCCTTGCCTCGTGTCCTGTCACTATTGGCTCGTTTAAAAGTCTCTCTTTTCATAAGCCCCACCAAGGTGCTGGAAGACCGCAGTGGGGTTTCCCTTTAAGATTCTTCCTGGCTGAACGTGCCCGACTCCCTCAGCCTTTGTAGAAGTGCTCCAGTCCTTTGATCATCTTTGTGGCCTCCCCTGGACTTGCTCTAACAGGAACACATCCTTCTTGCGTTGAGTTCCCCAGAGCTGGACACGGCACTGCAGGTGGGGTCTCACAAGGGCAGAGCAGAATGGCAGAATCCCTTCCCTCGCCCTGCTACTCACGCTGCTTTTGCTGTAGCTCAGGACACATTTGGGTCTCTGGGCAGGAACACAACACTGCCAGGTTGTGTTCAGTTTTTCAGAAATGAGAGCCCCCAAGTCTTTCTCCTCAGAGCTGCTCTCAGTAAGTTCCTCTTCTAGTCTGTGCTCATATATGGGATTGCCCTACCAGATGTAGCCCCTTGCACTTGTTGAACTGCATGAGGTTCTCATGGGCTCACGAATCAACAGCTTCTGTGTTGCCGAGATACAGACATCAGAAACAAACCCCAACAATAGCAACGAAGAGCCGTCACTAAGGGAGAAGAGCCACAGATCGGCGCCCTCTCTGCAGGGATGTTTTTGTTCCACGCTAACAGTGTCACACGCAGGCTCAGGATGGCAAATGTGCTCCTTGAGCAGCACACAGTTCTTTCCATCCAAAAAAACCTCCCTGGCGGCGCAAAGAGGCTGAGTGCCCCAGGGTGCTGATTTTCTACTTCAGACAAACAGCGAGATGGCAATCTGGGTGTTTGGAAGCTGTGATTTCTGTCAGCTGGAACCAGCAGCTGAGCTCTTTATGTTTCAGCAATTCAGAGAGCTTCTCGGGCATCAGGACTGCTGTCCCAGCTTGCCATAGGAGGGCAGCAGCCTACAGCCGGATGGATTGACGACGGGACTGTCCTGATTAATTCCCTCTTCTGCTCTTACTTTCATTTGTACACGTTCCGTGGAGGACAGCCTCTATGCTGTCCTCCACTATGATATGTGTAGCCATGTGCTCTCAACTGGCTATTCTACAGCTTTTACACTCACACAACTCACACATCTCTATATTATCAGTCCATTTGTCTGGGTGAAGGTCTGCAGCAGGGATTACTTTCATGCTGCCATACTCTGCAAGGATTCTCTAGGGTAGAAGGATCTTCTCTGAAACAGATGAAAATAGGGAAGGTGAGTGAATGTGGACTGCCAAGAGAAAAGTGCTGAAACCAGTGAGATGGTTGGAAGGAGGGAAAATAACAAGGTGCATCCTCTGCCTGGTGTTGGGACCATCCATCTATCATCCCTTCCTCAGCATCCAGCATCGCACCTCCTTCCCAGCTCTGTTCTGCTTCACCTCATGGGGTAAGAGGGGGGCATTGCTGGGAAGCAGAACTGGCTCTGATCCTTCTCTTACCACACTGGTGAGACAAAGCCAAAGTGCAAGATACAGCTTGGGAGGGAAAGGTGAGCAAGACTGAACGGCCTGCCAGCTTGCATCTAGAAGATAGTTGCTATTAGTCATGATTTTGTCCTCTAATTTTTTCAGCACTGGTTTGGATTGTATATATTTAGGAACATGAGACCCCCACAGTGTCTCTTACTCAGGTCAATGTGTTGTGCTCTGACTCCTCTGCATTACAAAGCTGGGCTATGCCACTCGTGGCTACTCAGTGGGCTCTTTGTGCTTCAACATCATGCTAGCAAACATCTCTCAGGATTTCTCTCTCATTTGCCTAAGCTACCTTGCAGGCAGGAGGTTGTTACCTAGCAGCTTCTACCTAGTTTTGAACTGACTGGAGCTTAGGAGCTTAACTGTGCTTCACAAACACATGGAGACAAAGAGTGGGGAGCAGGTGAATAATTCCAGTGCAGATCAACAACAACAGTACAATACATTCTGTATTCCTCATACAAAAGAATTCACTGAGGCATGCATCCTGGAAAGCTTTCTTCCTCCTAAGGTACCTATCACAATTTGTTTTTCATCTAGATAAGCACATTTGCAGCAAATTAGATTACCTTCCAAATAAACGTGCAGGGTGGGGCATGGGAGCCTGGGGTAGGATAGGTCAGTGCTCTGCATCACTAATTTATTTACATCAGGCTCAGATAAATCTTATCAAATTAGATTTAGATGGAGTATGGGCTGTGGACAGACAGACTTTGAAGCTGTGGTTGATATGATGTTGATTTTCATCCTTGTCAGTGTCTTGAATAGCACTGAGACCCCAGTGGGAAGGAATAATAAAAGAGTTATCACAGATATATTTGATTAAGTCTTGTCTAAGTCAGTGAGGTGGCTGCAGTCCATGGAACCAAGCTGACTTGTGTCAGCAGAGGCTACTGCTTGTTCTTTGTAATAATCCTGTGGTACTGTGAAGCCCAAACCCTGCATCAGCATCTCACCATTGTGAAATCTCACTATGTAGATTCTGCATGCAGACCAAGTCAATACAATTCTAGTGTGGAAATTAGTTAGAGAAAAAAGACTTTGGTACTTATTGCCTGATGCTCCTCTTGCCCATCTTTCTGAATTACCCTGTCCTGGCCCTTCATAGAACTGCCATCTACCACCTGTGTGACACTTTGGTGGTCAAGTGCACCAATCAAGCATTAGCCCACCCACATATTGCATCTTTCCCTAGATGTCGTGATGTTTCATGAGCTCACTAAGCTACAGATAACTGACCCTGACATCCCCAGTCTAGGTCACTCCAGAAATCCAGGTGGATTCTCCTCACTTGTAATCTGATGATTTTAGGGTACACTGTGCAGCAGTGTCCAACAAAGCCTTCTACGTCTGTGGATCGCATGCCAGGCCATCAAACCAGCATTCTTGGATGGGTACTTTGTAGCAGTGGTTTTCCTTGCAGTCCATGCATGTGGGCTTCTAGATTTGAGGTGGGCACATTGTTCCCCTTCTTCATTGTCCTGATTGTGTAGGAGGAACCACAGTCTGGCACGGCATGCCCTGGATCCCCCTTTCCCTCTGACAGGATAGAGACAGCTCTGTAGGACATCTCTGGCAGCGGAGACCTAGACCTTTGGTCAGGGGGAGGAGGTGAAGTTCTCTTTGAGTCCCAGGAGCCACTGGAACAGTCACTCTGCAGTTAGTGGTTTGGGGTCTGTCCAGTGCATCAGCCCCATGGTGTTTGCATACAACATTGATGAGTTATGTACACCTTCTGCACATGGACTGGGTGCAGCCCCACCGCCTCTACTTCCCTTGAACATTGGATGCCTTTTACAGTGGTGGTTCACTGACCCAGGCATTGTAGCAAGTCATCCTTGAGAGAGTAACTGTCCTTCATCGTCAACAGGAATTATGTCCAAAGGGTTCCCTTTGTCAGTCCCGGTGTCACTACTTAGGCATCCCAGCTGCTTGGCTTGCTGGCTAACTCCTGACAGCAGACCCCAGTATCCTGACATTGGAGCAACTAGGCAGCAATCTGCTCATCTGGATTGTGGCTGTAATTTTTCCACAGATCTTGCAGCTCCTTTAAAACTTGAGGTTTATGACCCGAGTGATTTCCACCTCCTTAGTGACTTTGTCACTCCCTCATCCTGCCTCCTCTGATGGTGCTGGGCTGAGGCTCAGTAGGCACAGGCCAAGCCCAAAAACATTGCCAAAAGTTGGATCTCATTGGGTTAGGCAAGGCACCTTCCTTCAAGTGGTGAGCCAGCTCAACAGGTTTATGTGCCTGTTCAAGCGTAAAATCTCAGGCTACCGAAGGTGAGAACTGTTCTAGGCACCTTCCCAAATCCTCCCACAAACCCTGCCAGCACTGACTGGCCACCTTGGTGCACATTTCTTTGTCACCCCACCAACAAGTTGTTTGCTCTTGTGCCAGGACGAAGCAAGGTTCCACAAGCCCAACAGCAATCCAACAGTGCTAGAGAATATGATCAAACCGCATGTGTGATGACATACAGGGAACTTGGGAGCCCCTGCTGAAGTGCTGGACACATCCATCCCAGAGGAGCAGAGGATCTGTCCCAGAGGAGCAGAGGGAGGTGTAATCCCTAATGCTTCTCACAAGGGAGCTCACACAGCACAAGAGGAGCATCAGTGCTAGGGCCACACGCCAGCTCTGGCACACAGCCATTGCCTTTTTCAAAAGGTGTCCAGGCACAGTGAAGTAAAGCAGTAAGCACCACAGCAAACAGCAGAAACAGCCTCAGAATGTAATATACAGTAAAGAACACAAGCTGCACGACCAGCACACGACCTGCCACTTAACAACTCTTAACTGCTGACAGAATGCTCAAACCCCTTCTCTCAGTCCCCATGCTGTGCTTGGAACAGACTGTTGTGGGTTGACCCTGGCTAACTAGGTGCTAGACACCTACCCAGCTGCTTTCTGACTCCCTTCCCTCATGGGATGGGGACAAAACAGAAAGAAGGTGAGGAGATTTGTGGTTAGATCTAGTAATAGTTTAATGGGGAGAGCAAAAGCTTTGTGCACAGGCAAAGTAGAGGAAAAAAATGACTTTATAACTACTTCCCATTGGCGGGAAAATGTTTTGCTACTTCTTTGGTAAGGAGGACCTCATCTTTAGTTGAGAAGACAAATGCTGTAACCACGAACATAGCTTCACAGAATCACAGAGCCACAGACTAGCTTGGGTTGGGAGGGACCTTAAAGACCATCTAGTTCCTACCCTCTGCCATGGGAAGACACCTTCCACTAGACAAAGTTGCTCAGAGCCCCATTGAACCTGGGCTTGAGCTCTGCCAGGGATGAGGCAACCTGTTCCAGTGCCTTACCACTCTCACAGTGAAGAATTTCTTCTTAACGTGCTCCGTTCTTCTTCCCCCTGAGCTTTTTCTGCTAAGCATGATGTTATATGGTATGGAATATCCCTTCTGTCAGCTAGAATCAACTGTCCCTTTCAATCCTTTGCCAACCCCCAGCCAACTTGCTGGCTGAGGTGGGCAGAGGAGGAAAGAGAGAAAACCACAGATGCTTTGTAAGCTCTGTGCAGGAACAACCAAAGTACTGTTGTGTTACCAACACTATTTCAGCCACAGCTTCAAAGCATAGCTCCACACAGGCTGTTAGGAAAAAAAGGTAACTCCATCCCAGACAGGCAAAGATCCTGAAGGACACAGTTGTAATGGAGAAGCTGGCACAACTTCATAAACAAGTTCATAAAAGTCACTGTGATTTTATTTACAAGTCATTATGGAAATGTCTGACAGCTCCCAGGGAAACAGTTTTTCACATCTCCTGATGTTGCTCAGAAATTCTGATGGAGTCCAAAATGCTTTGCCTTAGATTGCACAGTGGGGTTTTAGTGTTTTGAGATCACACAGACATTGATGCATTGCCATGAAGGCATGAACAGCACCCACCCAACCCCAGTGCTCTGTATCATGGGAACAGCTTGCAGACCATTGTTTCCACAGATCTTCTTACTTGAGTAGGTTATACAAGAACTAAGAGTTTTTCACAAAGTGATCAAGTGTTTCTGAGCCAGGAAACAGAGCAAATATATTTCTTTGCAGGTTAATGTAAATCCAGCTGGGATCTTAAAAAATTTAACAGATGAGCTTCAGAAAGGTACACTGTTTGCTTCAAGACAAGTGGAGACATGGCAACATCTCCACTTAGAGCTCCTTCACACGCAGAGGGTACCGTCATCCTGGTTTGGCGAGGTTGTGTCAAGGGAGACATGTCACTGTAGCAGCTGCTCATTTCTAGATGCTCATTTCATCCATCTGCCCTGCAACCCATCGTGCTGTTAGCTACATTTGCCTGTAAGGACATTTGTCTTCTCAGCAATCCTGTAATGGTTAGACACGCTACAGCCAACTGCTAAATGCCACAGACCATCAGAAATGACTGCAGAGTCATATGGGCTGTTGCATAACGGAGTTAGATGAGGTCATTTTTCTCCCCTGTTCCAGGTACTGCAGTTTACACTGAGGAGCTCTGCCATCTCACCCAGGAAGTGTCTAAACTGCCAGAGAAGGAGAGCCATGCCTGACCTTCAATCCCCAGGAGACACTTTGCTCAGTAGATAGCTGAGAAAGTTTCTCAGCTATGACAGAGTTTCTGAGTTTACCATACACATACACACATCCACTCATACACATTTAGGTAAATTCAGTTCCCATTAGCATGGCTATAATTTAGGAGTGGTTTTACTACAAAAATATCTGACTCATTTGTCAGCAACCTCCAAAACGCTCTATGCTAGTTGATATTCAGTTGAAATCAAATCTCTGCTGATGTCATTCAAGTTCTGATTGTTTTCCCCAACAAGAGATTTGTCCCCTCTGTTGGTACCATACATGAATGAAAGTTCTTTTGTTCCTGGCCACGAGCTCACAAACCAGGTGAACAAAGGCACTGCTGACCTCCAGCTTGGTTTGCTACGGGGATTGTAAATGGGGATGAATAAACAAATGCTACAGATTTAGATTTTATTCTACGAAGGAAGCAGAAATTCCTCACTCCAATGTTATGCTGATTCCTCAGCAATCAATCCAGTTTAAGGCTATAATGTTCCTTTTCAATAGTTTTACTGACTTTAGGTAACAGATATGCAGAGTATGGAATTAATATTCCTGATGAGGTTGTTACACTGTTTCTCACATTAAGGGCAATAGGTTTGCCCAACAAAGGATAAGATTTATAGCAAGCTTGCTATAAATTTTTAGTAATCAGGTTTTGGCTACTTCAGCTTCCCTGTCCAGGCCAAATGGAAGTTTGGGTATTAGAAATTCAAATGTACAGTCATCTGCCCTTCCTGGTTTACAATCTATACTCTTTCTAAAATGAAAAATATTACATGTTTTGAGTTGTGGAAGAGCTTGAAGCTATGAAGCACCTAGTAACTGCTGTCTCCATTTACAGGATAAATGAAGAAGTCATTCTGAGAGAGCTGCACAACAAATTCCTGTCAACATCACCTATGTGTGGCCAAGGACATGAGGAACACATCCAGCCATGAAGAAATGGCCTCTCAGCCACCAGTTCAAGGTCAGAGCTGCATCAGAGTTTCAGACTCTCTTGAGATACCTCTTTTCCCCAAAATGAAATTATTCTCAGTATCTACAGGTAATGTGCAAAACTGAAATCACTCCTATCCCAATAGACAATTCTAATTAAGACTTATGTAAGATGTTCAAGGTGTTCATCATTGGAAATAATTTGAGGCTGGATGGGGCTTTGAGCAACCTGGTCTAATGAAAGGTGTTCCTGCCAATGGCAGAGGATTTGGACTAGGTGATCTTTAAAGGTCTCTTTCAACTGAAATAATTTTGTGTTTTAATGATAAACTTCTCAGGTTTGATGTGCCAAGAGGATTGCTTCTGAATATATGTTTTGTAGGTCATCGGTTCTAGTGTACAAAGGAAATGTGATGCTCAAGATCAAAAGTGAAAAAGATTGTATAAGGGGATGAGAAAGACAGAGAAGACAAGAGAAAACTGATTTGGAGCAGGCTTGAGGTGAAGTTCAGCCTCCTTTGCATAAAACCAGAATTTTTGGCATGGCTCTGTGAAATAGATGAGATCTTTTGTCAGGAGTGGAATGGAAACGGTGCCTGCTTGTACCATTCATAGAGAGAACAATTGAAGAAACAAGGGCACAACTCTGCCCAGAGGTCTGTAGTTGTTCTGTGGCAAAGATGAGAATAGCACAGAGGCATTCTCTGTCATGTGCCAGAGTCTAGTCACTTCATGGCATAATACCTTTTTCCTTACTACAGTTTAATCATTTGGGCTGAAATATTCTGAGTTGGAAAATCTGTTCATGGCTGAATTTGAAAACGTAAGGCAAGAATGTTTTAGATCTTTCTGAGAAGGCAGCTCTGGTACTCTCACAACAACATAGGAATTTTGGAAGGGCATTTACTTGGGTCAAATCCTTCGCTTTCTCCTTCAGATTTTATAACAAGGAATTTAGAAGAATCTACCAATTCATTGCAGTTCTTCAAATGGAGTGGTTAACCCACACTTCTGTGAACCATAGAGATACAGACCTAAGCACTGAATGATCACAGGTCTTTAGGAAAATAACATGTGATCTTGTTGTTTGGAGCTGACTCATAACACAAGAACAGCATGAGCAGGGTAACCTTAAATCTGGCATTATGGTACTTGCATATGCTTGGATTTGCAGGTTTAATAGCCTGTGTGTAATATATATTTATCTGTCTATATACACAATATATGTGTTTAAGCTTTGCTGTGAAAAAGCAGCCAACTTCTGTTTCAGTAGCAACTGGGAATTACACAGAACAGTGAAATAAAGCTGTGAAAAGGATTGTTTTGATCTGAGATGTTATTTCTGTTCTGATTTCTCTTTCCTTTTCTTCTTTTGCCTTAATCAAAACTATTAACCCAAGATCATACTTCAGAGCTAAAGCAAGCCCATGGGGAATTTCTGAAATGTTCAAAAGGAGTGCAAAGAAGCAATTTTGCTTTATTTTGTTATGATTGTATATGTTCTGTGCCAGGTCTGGTCCCTTCTGTAGGCTCAGAAAAATTACTTAAACAGTCCTAATTGATGAACACCAATTAACAGGCATAGGTAAACTAGCATTAGTGTGCCAACCTCTCCATGCATGAGATGAATCACCCCCTGGAACAGACCCAGTCTAGAAACTGTGCTGCTCTGAGAGTTGTAATAAAATTATTTGAGTTTACACATTCTAAAGTAACTCTTTGTCTCAGTGCTGATATGTGGACATGGCTAGCAGTAACAATCCTGGTTGTAATAGGGTTAAATTAAAGAGTAATAAGATTAAGTTAAGGATTGGAAAATGAAGCTTCCACAATAAATTTCCTGATGATGAGACTCAACCTGACAAGTAAAGCTTATCACCTGACACCGAATCACTTAGGAAATATACAGTGCAGAAATTTGATAAGAGAAGGGATTAAATCTAATGCCTCTTCTCCATCCAAGAGTTTTAATGATTTCTATCTTCTTTGCAGGCTCATGTAATTTAGCACGAAGAAAACAATTAAAAAGAACAAGAACTTTTGCAAGTTTACTTTTATAAATCACTCCCCTGGAGGAAAGGTGGGCCTTTCCTGTTGTTGACTCTGAACAAAATGATAATGATTGAGAGAGGTTGGAGCAAAGCACAGTCCAAATGTTCATGTGAATCACATTTGCAAAGGAAGAGGTCTTAGATTCCTCAGTATTTCAGGCTATTCTAAAAACCTGCTTTCAACTTAGGGAAATATTCTTTACTTATTTTAAATGGCTTTGGAATACCCTTAGTTATTTCTGCGTTGCTTCCTTGAAAACCAGAAAAGGATGATGTGTGTGGATGATTCAGCTGAAAAAAAAAAAATCTTTTAAAGACTTTAAAACTGGCTGTTCTCATATCCCTGAGAGACAGTGTTTTTTTACTATTTGCATTACAGAAGTTCCTATGGCTGACAAAATACTTACTCAGGAACAGGTTAATCTGTGTCTAGGATTGTGAGTCCTAAACCAGAATTGTACCCAGCTGGCAGTACATGGGATATTTCCCTCCTGTCTGCCAACTTTATCCATAGAGGAGCTAAAGACTAGGCTTGCAGACTTCCTCTTGTCCTCAGAAATGCCTGGAGAGCAAGATAAAATACAGAACATATCCTCACTTACTTACCACGCTGTGTGCTTTGCATATGGATGGGTTGGCAGCCTGCATCCCACATAAAGCCTGGGGCACTTAGGGGCACCTAAATGTAGAGGGAGGATGACCATGGGCATTCATGCATAAGTAGAACAGGCTAAACCTTTTATTTTTTTTTTTCTGAATGTCCTCAAAACTGGTACCTGAGAGTGAATTTCATATTGAAAGAAGTTTGGATTCAAGAGCATGGGCTGAGGTGATCAGTAAAGTGCAGACGGGATGGTTAGGTGGCTTGAACTCCTAAAACCTGTACCAGTATCTTAACCAGAGATCCTATTTCCCTTTTGAATAAGTGGGATTTTGGATTTTATTCATCAGGGCTGAGAATCACTTTATTCACTGGCAGGTGTATGAGTTGAAGCTACTACTGTTTTTATTAGCTTAAAGCCATGATTTTTTGTTTCCTTGAAATTGGGTTGGTGATGGAAAGGGGCATAGAGTAAAAACAGCTATAGCTTCCTTCTTCTCCACTTTCTCTTTTTGTGAGAAAATGAAGGGTCTCTCCTTTCGTAGGTTGAAATCATCATCTGCCTTCTTCAGGAAGCCTTTTCACACTGGGGACACTAGGACAGGCATGTGGACACGGTTGTTTCTAGGGATGTGTTTGTGAGGCTGGACATGATGGCCACTGCCTGGCCCCTGGGCAGATCAGCCACACAGGTCAGTTCTGATTGGGATCAGCAGCAGTGAGGAGGCAGCTCTGGGAGACAGCGAGCAATTCAAAAGGATGTGATGAACTTCCTGCTGCTGTTGTAGAGTCAAACGTTTCTTCATCTGCTCCTCTGTTAGGCATAGATAATAGGTTAGAATAGTAGATGTAACATGGGAAAAACTGGTTAAAAACTTCAGTTTTCCCATGAATCTGTCTGAAAAGAATTTGGAAGTTTTTCCCAGCCAAGGAGTTTCTGGTACCTTCTGGTCTCTAAGAGTACATCAGGAGAGCCCGGTCTGCTTGAGAAACAGACCTAGTGTTATTTGAATTTATATCAACCAAAGAGCAATTATGAGTGTTCTGGTTTGGCAGATATAAAGTCCAGGTAGCTAACTGGCTTGAATTGGAGAACTGTTAGTGTCGTATCATAAAACAATTTCTTAAGTCACTGATAGTGAATAAATTTCAACAGCTTCTTTATGCTGCCAAGCAAATCCACAAAGGTAACATGGCAAGGCAATGGAGTGAGAGAAAAATCAATTTTCATTTAACTCTGGTGGGAGTTAACTGGAGTGTGAAAATTTGGTGGTCAATTCCTGCTATAGAAGGAAACTGTTCTCATTGTCCGGAAGGGTAGAATTGTAGAAACAACTGGTTTTTTTGTATTCATGGCTTAAATGAAAAATCAGTAAAATTAATTTATTTGGGTTTAATGTAGAGTAAAAAGACAAACAACAACCGAACAGTAAATGTTGGGATGAGACACTAGTAGTTGGGTTCTTTGGACTGAGATTGACGAGAGAGGCAGTTTTCTCTTGTTCAGACTTGGTTGTTTATTCTTCTCTTACCTATATTACATATATACAAAGTACAAGGAGCTATATACACTAAGATAGAAAGGTGCAAAATGACTAACAAAGAACTTCTACAAGGTCCTTTATATGTCCATTTACCCAAGTAACAAATACCAAATAAATTATTTTTCTTAGTGACCCAATGACCCAACACCTGTGTGCTACACTGCAGCATCTTCTATCCAATCACTTCTTATTACCCAAAAATCCCTAGAAGAAGATGAAGAAGGAAGAAGTAACAACACCCTAAATCCTCCATCTTGTTTTTTATTTTTTAAAAGAGCTTAAACTTTAACTTTCTTACCTAATGATTTAAGAAAACTCTCTGACTTATACACTCACATTCCCAGTTTTTCTATTTAACTTTAACTGTTGTCTCCATGGTGTTATAAGAAATTCAGTGCTTTTTTGGATGTCAGAGCCAGGTATCAGAGATAAGGGCACACACTCTGTGCCTCTGACTCCAACAAGTAAAACCAAACAGCTTTCATATCAATTGGATGAGTTAAATATTCTTTTTTTTAACACTTGAGGAAATACATTTAGGAATGGGCTAAGGAACTTTGTTTCTGTAAAAAAAAAATAAAAAATCCAAGTGCTCCATTAAAATAAAAAGGTGGAAACAGGATTTGACACTTTTAGTTGCTGAGAGCATCTGGATTCGTAATTTGTGACAAACTGTCTGATCAGAACATGTCATGCCACTCTGCTCAAGAAAGTCTGTGGAGCTACAAGCTGCACAGGGACAGGTTTCAGTGTCAGAGCAGGGACTGCTAAACAGTCCTTCCACCTGACATGACAAAAAAGAAAATTTCCATGAAGTGGAAATGAGGAAATTCTGCAGGCCTGAGGAGATAGGCCTATAAAAGATGAAAGAGCTCTGGCAACCTGGTGCTTTCCTCGTGGTGTGGGTAGTCATGAAGAGCAAGTGTGTCCCAGGGTTGTCAGGCTTTTGCCTGTGTGTTTAAAGTGAGCTGATGTGAATGGAGAGGCTCTCCCAGGTGTGGAGAGATATGGCTTGTGCTTTGCTGCACATTCAGCACATGTGGTGCTGCATGAACCCCTACCACAAGCCAGGTGACTGCAGTGGAGGGGTCTGCCAGTACTCTGCCTGTGTGGTTGATAAGGGCTCTTCCTTCCAATGGGCGGGACTTTGTTGAATTTCAGGAGGTTCCTGTTGTTGCCTTCCTCCAGCCTAAGTCCCTCAGAACAGCAGTCCTCCTTAATTTTGATTTTTTCCCCGGTGTGGTGGAAAGAGAAGGCAAATGAAGAAATAAAGAAATTTTCTGTTTCTCTCTTTCTGCTTTGCTTTTCTGTTTCTGCTTCTCCCTTTTGTTCCTTGAGCTGCAAAGGGGATTCTTTTGGGGACAAAATCAAGGAGCATTTACTAAAAATGTGTTATTCAGGTGAAAACTGATCAGCAAGCTCCACTTGAGTAAGTAAGGAACAATAAATCTATGGATGGGAAAAAAAGGATGCAAAATTTAAAAAAGCTTTCATTGAATGTAAACCAGTGTGATAAGATCAATGTTCCTGTGCTCTTTGATACAGAATTATATTGAGCTGTTCAACCAAATAAAGGCAGGGAGTTCTGACTTTAAAATCCACGAGTCTAGCTAATTTTAACAGCCTAACATAACCATGTAATTGCTCTTCTGTGAATATATCCTGGTGCCTACTAATCATCTCATTCTTGGGGTGTCTGAACTCAGGCCGCTGCTGCTCCAAACTGGCTGTGAAATGAGCAGTGTCTAGAAGGAATAGAACCCAGTCACACTTGATGAGGTATATAATGGCATAACAGTTTTCTGTTCCTAAAATGGGAAAGACCAGCATTTTGCAGTAGGGGACATGTTGCATCTTTTTGCCAATGCCATCACTCTGTGACAAATGAGTGCAAACTTGGTAAGAATCAGTAATATCCATTCACAAAGAATTCCAATCCAGGTGTTACTGCATATAAGAGGAGAAAATACCATGCTCCTTGAAGAGAAGGTCAACTTCTTTCCATTGGAACAAAATGTTACCAATCAAGAGCTCTTCCCAATTCCCATGAGCTCAGACCTACTTTTATCAAGATAAATAACCACATGAAAATTCTTAGAATTCAAAAGGGAGAGGCAGGCTCAGGTATTTTGAATATTTGGTGGCTTAGAACAGAATTATTTCTGAATAGAGCTGGACATAGTAAACCATACCTTTTAATGTACAATTAATCTGCTTAAAGGTTTGAGCACGGGAGCAGTGTATCTGGCTCAGAAAGGATAGCCAGGCTATCCTCACATCCCAGCACAACAGCCTGGCTTCTGCTGCACAGCTGTGCTCCCTGCATCCCTGCACTCCCTCCAAAAGTTTAGCTTCTTTGGAGCTACTGGGTGCTGTGATTTATAGGCATTTTCAGCCTTCAGTAAATTAACTGGGTGCTCATCTGGTCCACAATTGTAGGATTACAAAAAAAAAATTTATGCCATTTTCAAGGTGTGCTCTCAGAATGAAGGTGAAGATTGAGTCAGGAGGCTCCCTCTTCTGCCTCCTTTGAGCCTGTGGAGGCAAAGTGACAACACACTCATACTTTCTACTTATTGAATATAGGTGCAGCTTGTGGCCATCAGCACAGCTGGATAATGCAGAGGGAAGCACAGCTTAGGCCTATGTACTGATTGCATCGAGGGCTTTCAAGGAGCACCTCTTTAGATCAGCTGATTTCCTCATTAGCTCACCCAGTGGTTTTCAGCAGGAGCAGCTCAGCATCCTTTGTAACCATTGACAAGAATGTTTCTTCCTCCTTGCAGGGAAGAATGTAAAATAATGTGTTATCATTCAATATAGAAACTAGATTTCTTCCTGTCCACATTATGAAGCTCTTAAGTGTGATTTAAGTCAGCCTTAGGGATGCAGATTAAATGCAAATAAAGAAGAGAAGGATATATTCCTATGCATATATAATATAATATATTCTTATACATTCCCCTACTTGCAGATATTGCTAATAGAGTTTATGTGGGGAATTTCAATGCAAGAGAAACTATGGTTCATCTACCATCCATAGCTTTTAATTGTGCTTCTAACAATTCTCTTGCAACTGTGTATATTGCTCATAAACTGGAAGCATCTATGCTAAAGACTACTAAATTGATGAGTTGATATACACACCCAAGAGATTCAAATTATAATTGCTGCATAATTGAAATACCTATACAAATACAGAGCTAGGCATAATGGCAGATAGTGCATTTATTTGTAAATAACCATTGTATTTCTATTCAAATTATTCCTTGACTCCTGGTAAAGTTTATAAATGTGAAACAAATTTGCTTCACTAGATGGTTGATATTATATTCTCAGTTTGAAACTGGGGTGGAGGAAGATGGGATGGGAGGGAAAAAAATAAATAAATTAAAATAAAGTCCGAAACCAGCAACAATCAGAATCATTATGGTTGGAAAAGTCCTCTAAGATAGTTGAGTCCAACCATTAACTTTCCGTTCACCACGAAATCATGTCCTCAAGTGCCACGTTCACGTGCCTTTTGAACATTTGACACCACTTTCTCTAAGCAGCCTGTTCCAATGCCTGACCACTCTTTCAATAAATATTTTTTTCCTAATATCCAATCCAAACCTTCCTCCCTGGTGTATCTGGTTTGGTTTTTCTTGGGTTTTTTTTTTTTTTTTTTTTTTTTTTTTTTTTTTTTTTTTTTTGTTTTTTTTTTTGTAGAGAGCAGTATGTTCCTCCAGTCAGGCCTGAAGCTTACCCACCTCTCACAAGAGAGGTGAAGTACTTGAAGGAGACATGTTGTAGACAGTGACAGAAAGAATTCAGCATTCCCCCCTTCCACAGAAGCCAACCCCACTGCCTTCTAGTCCTTCTCTAGGCAACCATGCCCTCCCAGGTCTGTGGCAACTCCCCCTCCTCCATACTTCTGCCCTCCTTCCCACACCAGTGCATGAATTGCCACTTGGCCGGGCTCCAAGCTCATCCTTCAAAAGGTAGGATTTGGAGTTTGTGATTTTTTTTTTTTTTAAAGAGTAAGATTCTTATGTTCTTTTTAAGTTTTGAGAATAATGTTTTTATCACTGAACCGTACCTTTCCCATACAAGTTTACAGATTACAGGCAATAGTTACATGCTTCATTGTATGGTGTAGTCTGTTCTCTGACATTGTACCTGTATTGCAAAAGATATATATATATATATATATTTCAATAGCTTTTAGTGCACTTACATTCATCCTTTTTTATAATCCATAGTACTAGTCACAAGAGCAAGCACAGTTTTAAGATTTACTGGCTATTAGCATATCTTAATCTAAAATACCCTTGTGATTTATTACAGAGACATCTTAAACCTTAATGTATTAATGTCTACGGTAATGCTGTTTTAATGTTAATGGTCCTATTATTCAATTAAGAAAGAGATATGTTTTCTCATTCTGCCCTTATGTTCAAGGTCTTCACATTTATTTCTGTTCTGCTGAAGTTTTGTGCATGTGATGTGATAATCAGTGGGAAAAGAACAAGTCTTGTTATAGAAGAGATAGGGATGATTGCTTTTAGCATAGGTAAAGGGTTAATGAGGATGCAGGAGATCTTTGTTCAGATCAGCAAAGTGATTCCAAAAACACCTTATGAGAAAGTGATTTTCACAGCCTAATCAAGGCAGACATTTTGGAATCTCTCACCCAATACAATAACATGAGGCTGCTATATAAAATGTGATGCACTGATAGATCTCTCTTTCCGCCTGTGTTTTAAGCACTTACACCTGTACTTTGTGAGTTGGCTTTTGGCCTGTTAGGCACTCTGTGGGAGCATGTGCTGATCTGATCAGGCCTCTCAGGGTTCTGTGTGCTCCTTTGCTTAATTTTTATGTCTGGCTTGAGTAGAAACGGGTGCCAATGTAATGAGAGGGGGAATATACAGAATTCCATGCAGCTGGGGAACTTCACAATCCAAACAGACCAGGTGAGCTGCATCTCTCCAATAGAGCCATAACAAGAACTTTCCTGTTGGGAATTTTAAGATGATTTTTGGGAAAGTCAGCACTAAGGCTGGTGTTGTAAACTGTTTCACACTTTTACCTTGCAGTGGGGATGGTCATTGTGCATATTGTTCACTACAGGAACATTGGCATTTGTATTTATGGCATCCAACTGGAATGTCTTTTTGCTTGGAAGACATATGAATGCCTCTAGCAACATGACTGTGGAGGGTGAACCAGGGAGCAAGAGCAGGTTTACTGTCCAATAGTTGATGGAAAAAGTTATGGCTTTTTCTGCTCTGAACATTTTGAGGGTTGTCAAGAGCAATCATGTGAAGGGAAAACATCCCTACCATTGCACTGTGTTCCAGATGCCTGTTAAAGACTGTGTGGGTTTTCCTTGGGGTGGCTCTGGTGACAGGGAGCTCCCAAATCCAGCTCCTGGGGGTTGTGTGGTAGCATAGCATGCAGTCAGAGGATATGAGGATTGTTTTGACACGTTTGCATGGACTGGAGTCAGATGTCCAGGATCATATTATGCAGTACGGTCTTTAGAGTCACTTATAGATTAAGGGAGTCTGGTATGATGGATGGGAATGGACACTCAAAAACTATTTTTCAAACTAAAATATCTTCTCACTGCTGTGCAGAGCCTATAGATCATTACAGCTTTCCCCAGCTATTAATTTCCTGAAGAGGTCCACTTACTTTTTAGGGGAAATGCTTTTAAAGGGATTTTTCACACCAGTGGCCAGGCCTTAGCTGGGTACCTTCTAAATATGACGAATTTGTTGTCTCCTGTGTGCTCTCTTTCTAAGATAAAATCCAAAGTGATTTCTCCTCTATGGAATTATCAAAAAACTGCATGAGAATAGCTCTTGGAACATGGCCAGCTGCCACAGTTGAAAGCAAGCCCAGAGCTGTGCCAACATGTGTAGGTGGTGTCATTGTATTGCCCACAGTCTATGTGGTCTTCTCCTCTGCTGAACACCTAAAGATGGGCACACTGGGACCACACCAGAGCTCACACAGCCTTGAGTAACCCTGCCAGGGTAGCCAAGTTGTCTGCACATCACAGAGGTGCTTCCACCACTGTTTGCCTGAGGTGAAAGTGAAAATAACTCCCACTTTTGGTGTAAGGGCACCTTTTCCATTTTGCAGCATGTGCAATGGAAGCTTTTGCTCCTATTAAAGGTTCTTGCTGATTCAAGCAGTCCTTTGCACCTACAAAGGTTAAAAGAGTAGTACTGGCTGCCAGATCTAATAGTAAAGGCAAGATGATATGTTTTACAGAATTACAGGATAAATCAGTGCAGATATCTAATTTTCACTGAGAATGAGAGCTCTAGGGATTTACAGCTTGACCTGTGAAAATTCTCTCCTTAAATGTTAGCTGAATGTATTTTTCAGGCATTTACAATGTTTTAACTAAAATGCAAAATCATTATTTGTACAACAATTTATACAATAATTAAAGTCTCAATTATTCATTTTAGTGCAGTTATAGATAGAGAAACCCTAATCCACACCCTTACTGACTTGGCTGATCTGCTTACCTACTTTGATGTATTTTAAATTGGTAAAGCAGCTCCTGAAGTTTAATTCTGTTAATATCTATGGAAAATTCATATGCTACAGGAGAATGCATTGAAATCTATTTTAGCTTTTGTATCACAAAATTGTTTTTACTAGTGGATGCTTTGTGAGTCAATAAAACCCAACCAACTTGACTTCCCAATCCTCTGCTGAATATGCTGTCAGTTAGGAATAAGACCAAATCGATTTTACTTGCAAATTGTGCAGATTTGATGTGGAGTCATTGATCAAGTACAGAGATTCCAAGACTTGGGCTTTTTAAAGAGAGGAATTATATTTCAAATTTAATAATGCCTTTTAAACATGCAGTCATTTCTGCACTGCAAACAGACAAGCAACTGTAACTACCTGAATATTTCTCCCCTGAATTCTTGGTAAATAAAAGAGGGAAGAAGTGATTTTGAGAAATGCCCAGAACATATTCTGTGTTACACTCTGGGCAGCATGCAACACAGCTGTTTATTTTCTACTTCTTAATTTCTAAAGCATTTTTGCTCAAAAAGGGCCATGTCTTTGCTGCAAGCACATTATCTTGAAATCTGGATTCCAGGTTACTGCTGGGTGCAAGCTTCTGTTTTATTCCGTGAGCTGGTAGCTTAAGAGGCTGAGTTTAGTGAAAAACAACAGCACTTATCTGAACTGTGGACTCCACGGGACACTTAACATCAAGGCTTTTGTTGCTGGCAGCACAAAAAGAGCTGCTTTAATGAGCTTTAAAGTCACATTAGAATCCCATAAAAACCAAAGTTCTCACAGAGTGTACTTAGCAAGGTCTGTTCCCTGGATGGACCTATGGTTAAGAAATTCCAAAATGGGTTTCTGGTAAAATATATTTTATCATAAAGTTCTTCTACTAATTATTTCCATTTTTCAACTACTTATCCCTGGCACTATAATAATGCTGAGCAAGAAATTAATAGGGTATGATTTATCAGTGGACTTTACTGGTTTTAGGTGCTGGTTGTTAACTATTTTTTCAGAGTTCATTCAGTATTTAAAATCCATAGATGAGTAATTCCAGAGTGATATTTGGTCTCTAATTAGTTGGCAAAGAGCTCATTGTGCCTCCTGGATGTGACTGATGGATGAGTTTAAACAGATGTGTATGGCATGTAGTTGGTTTATTCTTTCACTGAATGCCTTTAATGGGATAATTGTGTTCCAGTATAAGAAACTGCATGTAATTTAAAGGTTATGACAGAGTCCTCTGAGTCTTAACTATGGTGGGAAATATCCCTGTCAGTGGGAATGTGTCATCTGTGATCAAAATTGACTATCAAAATGCTACAGATAAATATCTCTCTGATTTCACATTTTCTGTTACTTTCTCTTCAGATGGGCTAAGGCTTCTTGGTCAGGCTTAAAATCAGCTTTTTGTGGTTAAACCAGCTGGTCTAGTTAAAATGAAGAGGCCAATGAAAGACAAAGTCTCCCAGAGATGTTGTCAGGGCTCTGCCCTTCCTGCCTCTTGCACAAGAGGAAGAAGTGGAGGTTGCTGGTGGTGGGAGCTGACCTTGCATACACACCTTGTGGGCACCACAGTGTGCTAGGGAAACTGCAGGAAAGCTTTATTTTAGTAATAAACTTTAAGATTCCTAAGTGCCCTGTGTTGCTGCAGTGAGTGGTGTGCAGGTGAACAGTGCACTGGCAGAAATGCCTCCCAGGAGAATACACAGCTTGTGGCTGCTATTTTTGGAACAGTCAAAAACCATTGAGAAAGAAGCTCCTCCCAGCTGCTCTCTGAGCTGTTATTTTGCATCCTTTTGTGCACTGAGAAACCAGCTGAGAGAAGGCTTGCAGACACCTCCAGGGTGGAAGAAATGAACATTTTTGGCTTTTTAAATAATAAAGTAGGAAAGATAAGACAACATTTCAATTCTTCTTAAGAGGCTAGGACATGCCTCCTGTCTAAGCAACTTTGCTGATGCCAGGTTGATGGCATTGCAGGTGGAGTAGAGGCACCAGTTTTCCCTTGAACTCTTCATAGCCTCCCTGCTTCCATTTCTGCCCATTTCTCTCACACATGCACTCCTTGTCCATACATGGTGCAAATAAGTCAATAATACCTGACTTTTAGGCTTGCCAATTTCTTAAAACTAAGAGCTGTCTCAGTGCCAAAACCCAGGACAAACATGGAAACCTCAAATTTTATTTTCAGGATCTTGGATCGTGTGTGGTTAACCTGAGCTCCTTCCTGTAGAGCAGACTCAGAATGACAGCACTAGAAACTTGTGTCACATAGCGCATGAACTGAATCAGCTGTCTCTTGTCCAGAGTTCGTGGTTATTCATGCTTTCAGCTATGGAAAAATATTTTGCTGGGAGAGCAAAGCAATGGTAAATGAGAAAAAAGGTCTAAGTGCAAAGATTGGGGTTGCAGAGCCATGCAATGCACTACATCTGCTTCCCCAGCTCTCTTGCAGATAACATCACATAGCTGTTATTTCTCCTGCTCCTAATTCCTATTAATCATTGTACAAGCCACAGTGCACCTGATGTCATGAATGCTGATAGCCAGCCTGTGCTCCAGATACCATTTGACAATGGTATCACTGTCTGCTGATTTCAGCACAGCCCAGTGAATGCTAGACCTTGCAATTTGCCGTGTTGAACCTTATGAAGATCCCATGGGCCCACGTCTTAAGCTTGTCCAGGTCCCTCTGAATCATTTCCCTCAGGCATGTCAGCCTCACCACCCAGCTTGGTGTTGACTACAGACTTGCTAAGGGTACACTCAATCACACTATTAATGTCAATGATGAAAATATTGGACTGGTCCCAGTACAGATCCTTGAGGGACACCACTCATCACTGATCTCCATTGGGACTCTAAGCTGTTGACCATTGCCCTCACCCACCGAACCGTCCTCCCCTCAAATCCACATCTCTCCAATGTAGAGAGGAAGAATGTTGTTGTCAAAGGCCTTACAGAAGTCCAGAGACATGGTGTCTATAGCTCTTCCACTGTCCACAGATTTTGTCTCTCCATCAGTCTACATTTGTCGACTCATGACAAATAGGGTTCTCGAGCACCCAGCTCACTGCTACTGAGTATAGTAAAAATTGTGTCTATCCACCTGTCATTATCTAAATACATCAAAAACTGATTAACTAATTGAGTTGCCACTATGTTTGTCAGGGATGAATTCAACTCATTGCCCTGAGATAAGTTTTCCTCCTGTTATTTATGTGGCTGTAAGAATTCAGCTCAACATGACATCAGATCTCATTCCTCAACAACTGCAGTAAGATTTGTGACAGTGTTTCCAGCAGCATGTTTCATCTGTTGTTAGAGAAGAGACAAAGATGAGCACATCAAAGGCACACCCTCATCTAGCAAAAGGCAACAAGCTTTACATAAAGCAGCACATGATTTTTGTCTTCCATTTGTTGCTGATGTGTTCTGTAATATGGCAGCAGCTGTGACAGGAGCAGTGAAGGTTCCTGACCTGTAACCTCCAGCCAGTGCTGGCAAATGCTGCAGAAATGCTATGGGATGATGGTTATGCAGTCTCTTTAGGCAAAATATTATGCTCTAGAAAACCTTACTTACGGGGTTTAATTTGGCTGCATTGACAAAGGACTTCCACACAGTTGGCCTACTGCCACATCTCCTTCCTCTCACTTGTGTGAAGGAGTTTAATTTACTTTGACAATGGTATGTGCTTTGCCAGCATGTCCCTCATGTTTTTCCTTGTGCTGCCCCACAATAGCTTGCTGATGCTCTCCTTCATCTTACCCCTGCAACAGATAGCTGCAAGTTGAGTGACTTCACTCATGGCTCTTTTCAGCTGCATCTGAAATGTAAACCCTTGGTTCCAGATAGGAGATGAGATCTACTGCAGTAGAGTACTAATTTATCCCAAGATAATCCTGCAGATAAGGAGAAAGTATTTAAATTTGGTGTTACAGGAGTCAGAAAATAGGGATTGAGAGAGTTCAGTGCAAACTCAACTCTATCAGTGGAGTTCACAACTCAATGAAGTCAAAACAAATAATGAGGCAGCCAACCTTATGGCTTGGAGACCATCAAGTTGGGAATATGGCAAATGAGGGACCGGAAGGAGGTGTCTGAATACAAGAAGTAGAGATCAGAGGAGATGTTCAGAGGCAGGCTTCACATCTTGCTGAAATGCAATGAGTGTCATTGCTAGAAGGTGAACAGTGCTGATCATGATGACTTGGTGGGGTTAACACATGATCATAATTTCTTTCTCCCTGTCTTTAAGAAAGCACAAGATATGCTCAGCACAAGGCTGAGGCATTTATAGGTGTGAGGGAAGAAGGCCATCTTTTCAATCGAAACTACTGCTTCCACTAGCTAGGTCTTCTGTCCAGCTCCTGGTATGGCTTCATAACCAAGGAAAATTTTTAGGTACTCTATTGAACAACACCTCACACAGGGCAGAATCGTGGAATTTCCCATTGACTGCTGGGGATCAAAGGGATCCAATATATTTATTTTGCACCTCTTTTAGTTCTTTTAATTACTAACAATGTTCTTTATATCAAAGTCATTAGTTATTTCCACACATGTGTTGAAGAACATTCATATTTAAATGCTTTATCATCAAGCAACTTTCAGTTGACTGGTTTGGAAATGATGAAAAAGAGACACATCAATTTTCAGTATTAGGCGTGTTACAACAATTATTCTTTCTTCCATGTTCACTGTGACAGCTCTTCAGACAAGCATCAATCAATTGATGTTTTCCAACTTCAAAGGCAGTGTTTGGCCTATGACATCACAGACTTGTTAATCAAGCAAGATATCCTCAAGAGACAAGGTAGCATTTAGATGCTGTGACTTCCCTGGTAAATATACTTGTTCAATAAACAATGCAAGTAAATAGCATCATGCTTGGAGCTTCCTAAAAGCCAAAACTATAAATTACTAGTAACCTTTGGCAAAGCTTAATTTATGTATTCTCATTCATGCAACAGTCATATCTGACTGCATCTGTTTACAAGTGATCTCAGACTAATTTCTTCTTCAATTCCACTGATGCATGCAGTAATAATCTCTATTTTTGCTAGTGAGTGTAGAAGGTGAATCAGCTCCATATTATTCTCAATCTTCCCTCCCACCCTTAGGTTAATTATGCTCTAGAGGGAGATGAAGGTAGGAACTGGGACTGAACAGAAGCATTTTATTCCCAGCTTTGGGTAGGTATATACAGATACATTCATTGAAATGCAAATTTACACCACTTTATCCTCACGAAGTGCAAAAACACCCAATAAACCAAACCAAAAGCTCTAGGTGAGGTAAAGAACTAATCTCCCATAATACTTACTCCCATGTTGTATTTTTTGAGGAAAAACAAAACTAACAAAACTAATAAAACTATGTTAGAACATCTTAGTAAGAAAAAAATATTGGAAGTTCAAGACCTCTGCTAAGGCAAGCAGTTGGAAATCTTGGTGTCTAGCTCCACAGTACCCCAGGATAAGGGAGATCCAAATGACAAAGAAAAACATATAAGAACCTTCCATGTAGGTCAAGCAGGACTTTTCCTGTATAACTGTTCCAATTACCACAATTTTATTCAATTTTAAACTTTTGATTAATAGAGTAAGATGCATTCTTTAAATCTTATCTGACTAAAACATAGGTACCTATTTAAGATAAGGGAGTACCATTCCCTACAAGAGGTGAACATTGTTAGCAAGAGTGAGACTGCTCTGGGTTTGTTGAACTTATCATTCTTTGGGTCTGCTGGATGCTCTTCAACAACACTGCAAGGGCCAGGCTGTAGGTTGGTGGTCCTGTGCCAAGTTTTCCCTTGTCCTTTCTTATCTACAGCTCTTATCTGGAGAGCAGGGAAAAGAGATGAAACTCTGGGATTACTCTGAACATGCTACATTGTGCCATATGTTGGAACAGGGAAAGCCTACGGAAAATTTCTAATAGTTGTAAGATTTTGTTTGCTGGTGATACAATTACCTTTAGTTGCTCTTGGTCTAGCTGTGCAAGTCCTTCAGGGAGAGATAATTTATAACTACCACATTTTGGAAACCCATGAAAAAAGACTTAAAATAGAATTCCATCTACAATGCTCCTTTCTTAGTCTCAAAATTTTAGAAAGTTTTGACTTTTAGGTCAAATTTTTAGCAAGTTCCTTGTTGGAGAGGTGAAATCTCATTCTCCTAGTTGAGTAGAAACAAAAGATATTAAACCTTATGTTGTCACTGATGCAGGACTTTTCCCTACATCCATTATTTCCAGGTCAGTGGAAGAGGTGGTTGGGCTGGATATTTGAGGCTACTCAAGAGTTTTATATGGTGACCATCAAAATCATGAGAGAGTGTTTTCGTGTGCAGGGGAAGTACCTGAATATATATGCCCATCACTGACTCTTATCCACTTAGTTACATTTCTGAATTTTTTAGGATTTGTAATTCCATGGCCTTGAACTATTCTTGGACAATTCCTGAGCGGAATTGAGGAGGAGGAAGCAAACCTCCCTTGCATCTCCTATTAGCATTTTGCCAGCTGTATTTTAGAGGTGAGAAGTGAAATACGTATGCCTGGAGAAATCAAATGGTGGGTTGCTGGAACAGACTGTTCAAAACTTCTTTTATTTGTACAGAGAAATGTTTTGATGGATACTCCTTGGTGAAGGACAATTTATACTGATCCTCATGCTAATGAGTTGCTCAGTGCTTAGATTCAAACAAGTTTAGTACCTTATTTTCCCACAAACCCCTTTCAAAAATACTGTTAAAAGGTGAGCCTTGTCTGACCAAATGGAAACACCTACACAATATGATCTCATCATTTCATCTATTTTACTAGTCAATGGGAGAGTAATGGGCATTTCAGATCATGCCAAAATAGATACTGAAAATATGCCAGATGTGTCACAACTTAGAAGTGAATGTTTCTCCCTGTAGAGTAGGAAGAGAGTCAATGGTGAGTATTTCAGATACAGATATACTATGGATGTTTAAGGCTAGGTTAAGATCCTTGGATGTGTTCTGGCAATTTTCAGCAAGACCTTTGGAACTGAGATTTATTGCTACGTTTCTTTTTATTTTCTTGTTATTTGGTCTGAAATTGTGGTCATCAACTTTTCATAAAGGGAGGCAAAAAAGTTTAAAACACTTTGAGAACAGAAGTTTGCATAATACTACTATACTAATGGCTAAAATGGCTTATAATTAACCTCTCTACCATGCATTCCCTATAATATCTACTGTATTCATTGTAGTGCTTGCAACTGAGGTTAAATGCTGTTGATAGACATATTTTCTCCATCTTCTCTGTAATTCAGAGGTATTCACAAAACAATATGAGACATGGCAGATGACATTCTTGTCGTAATTTACTTGGTACTGGTATACACTAAGTAAGGGGTAACAAGAATGGAATTGGAAGAATTATGTCAATATAAACCTGTGTGTTCAAGATCAGAATTCAGCTCTTTTTATTTCTCCTGAACAGATAGGCCTCTAATTAAGCAAGTTATTTTGCAGTAATACTGGTGGGAATAGTATTGAGGATTGGTTAAATTTCTCAGTAGCTTTCTTAACAGCACCCTCATTCTTGGATCAGTTGAAAGTAAAGTTAATTGATATACTTTCCTGCACTTACTGTAATAACCCTTTTATAGTGAAAAATTCTTACTCAGAAATTCCAGCAGACAATAATGTCCTTGAGTGAGCTATATATTTGAAAGAGCAGCCTAACAACAAAACAGAACCGACATGGGACTTTGAATGAAATAAAATTTTTCTTTCCAAGCTAACGTTCTGTTTATTATCTAGACCAGTGAGGGCTTAGAGATCTTTTACAGACATCCAAACTGAAAAACAGCAGAGTGATTCAGACATCAGAGGATGCATAATACAACAGCAAATACTGATACACTAATTGCTGTGATGCTCTTGGGTTAATTGAAAAAAATCTGTCACTATTTATTCCCCTACAACTAATATCTAGCTTACAGGCAAGCTCTATTAGTAGCTGCTTTAGAAATTAATTGACCATATAACATTATTGAGAAAAAGCTGCACTCAAAAGAGTTGCATGAAATTCCTCATTGTATTTCTCTGCAAAACCAACATGGGTAAGTCACTAAAGGACTCTTAAGGCCTTTTCACACTTCAGTTGCATCCAGAATATAAAGACATTGGAATACAATAACATTAGATGGAGTGACATGTTCATACTAATTCTTACACTGCAAACAGCTACAACATTTTATTATCAAATGAATCCTAATCAGACCATGAACCAAAATGTTGGATGATCTGAAGATCCATAGAAAACCAGTGCCTCCATTTGTAATCCTTAGCAGCCAAGTCTGACTTGGTCATGCCTTCCTTTTTAGAGGAAGGACTTCTGACTTGCTTGGTTAGATACTGCTTCTTCCATCACCTCCATTCTTAAGTATCTGCTTCACTCATGTCTTGAAGGACCTCTTGAGTCCTGTGGTCTGAGGGCTGAGCCTTCCTTCTGTGCCTACTGAGCCTTCTGTGATTCAGTTCAGCATCAGACTGCAAGGGCTTCAGGGGAAAGAGTTATGCAAACCAGTAAATTCCATATTCTGGCAAAGATGTGAATGGAAGTGCTAACCTAGCATTGCCCCTGGCTCTAGTGCCTAAGTATTGTGCTTTTTCATAGAGGAATGTGGATTTTCCCGGAACTCAGAGAGCAATGAAAATAGGAAAGTGTGCAGAATCATAATAAACAAAGCTCAGAGCACCACAACAGGGAAGTTATTAAAGCCATCTGTGAAGGCTAGTATACTGCCTCTTGGTCATGCTGTTCTCTCAAATATGCAGCAAATAAAAGATGCCCCATTAATTCTGGGTTTATACCAGCACACATACCAACTTCTGGGAAATTTTCAAAACCACTTCATTATATCCGTCTCTCCACAGGTAAAAGTCAAGTGTTTGAATTTGTGTATATTTTATCTTTCTGAAAGTTTTCTGTGCTTATTTTTCAGGTTTAAGAAAGACTTCCACCCAGCAAACTCCTCAAAGATTTGCTTCAGCTCCCTCTGAGCTGCAAATAATATTAGCAACATGTGGGTTACAATGGATTATTGATAGTTCAAAAAATATCAATTTTTATAGCAAAAAGAAATTAACCGTTTGGGCATATTCAGCTCTGTTAGTGTTCCTCTAATCTAAATCATAATTGCAATCCCCTAAGAAACTCAATACCATAACAAGCAAACCCAAATGCTTTCAGATTTATTTTGCATATTACACTGATCCAGTTCCAAAGCAGTTATTCTCATTAACAGAAATAAAATTGTTAATCTGAATGCTTTTCATGTCCTTGTGAAATACCCTTTCTGATATATCCCGGTCTTTGTCTGCGGGAAGGGAAAGGATAAAAGATTTCTTTCCTAATTGAAGTGGCCTGGTCAGAACAGAGTCGATAGCACAAGTCCAATTAATGGCAAGAGAGGCAATACTGAATTAAGGCTCTTTGAGAGACTGATAGATTCAGCACAAATTCAGGTCATGTCACCCTCTCATTCCTACAAGTCTGTTTTAGAATTTTTAAGTAATCATTGTCATAGAATTCTGTTTGGTATCCAACAAATGGAGGGAAATTGCCTGTGTGTTAAAGCAGTACTCATCCTGTTTTGGAGTCTCCAGGTCCCTTTTTGCTGTTCTTTTTGTTGCTCGGCTTCAGCTTTTCTAGCCTTACTATGGGCATAATATTTAGCCATCTTTCAGGGCTGTTGTGCTTTCCAGAAAGGTGTCCCACAAGATGTACTGGTGCCTGGAACTATCCCACAACAGGGACAGGACTTTCTTTTTGTTAAACTTTTTGAGGTTTCTGTTGTCCCATTTCACCAGCCTGTCAAGATCCCTCTCTGAATGGCAGTACAACTGCTGGTGTTAGCAGAAGCTGCTCCCACTTTATCTGCAAATGCTGAGGGTGCAGCCTGACCCATCACCCATGTCATTGATGAGCATGTTAAGCAGCATCATCCCCTATGTCCATCCCTGAGGTACACCACTAGTGCCTGCTCTCCAGCTGGACTTTGTGGTGCTTGTCAGAGCCATCTGAGCCCAGTTCAGCTAATTTCCAGCCCACCTCACTGCCCATTTATCCAGCCTGTACTTCACTGGTTTACCTGTGAAGATGTCATGAGGGCCATTGTTGAAAATCTAACTAAAGTCAAGATTAAACAGTGTCAACTTCTTCACCCCAAACACCAAGATAGAAATTTCATCAAATAAGGCTGTCAGATTTGGAAAGCATGATTTCCTCTTCCTAATTCCAGGCTGACGACTCCTATAATCACATTTTCATTCATATGTATGTTTGGAAGCTGTTTCTAGGAATATGATGCATTTGTTACTATTCTGTCACAGAATTTGTTTATGCATATGAAACATGTATATATACATAAAGGGGAATCAGAACACACAGATCTGCAAAGCCATAGGTCTTAAAAATACTAAATAGTCAAGGAAAGAGTTTGAAAGTAGGAATTTGTAAGAGAAAAATTGCTGATGCACACATAAGGTATTCTATATAGTTACTCTCCTGCTTAAATTTCCACAGGTCTATTTGTTCTATCTTCTGTTGCATTAGATAAACTCAAGGAGGAGCCTGAAAGTCGTTGTCCTAACAACTGCTTTCAGTTCTCTGGAAAGGCCCATGGCTAAAAAATACCCCGCTCACGTGTCTTGACACTAAAGATTTGTACTTAAAGGAAAGAACAATAGCTCTAAGGTCTGTCTTCCTGTCCTCAGCACAAGAAAGGATTCCTTCAGCAGTGTATTCTTTCCCCTTGTCTGATCAATGAACTCCTCTATCTGTTATCTGTGGTCTTTGCCCATTAATCTCTTATCCAGTAAATCAGTTTGATTTTGACATTCTATGTCTTTTGAACAAATCCTTCAGGGTGGAATCAGATTCTTTCTTTCTAATTCTGGAAATGAGTCAAGTAGAAAGGTTCCTCTAAGTTGTATGACAATTTTGTGACTGTCTGCAAAGAACTTCTTTTATCTTTTTGGATGTGGAGGACTTTTTTTCCATGTCTATGGCTGACTGCAGAGCTCTACTTGATGCACAGGGTTGTCTGTTGCCCTCATACTTTCTATGTTGGGCTGAAGCTACAAGGAATTGAAATTTGATCATCTCTCTGCCAAGACTGAAATTTGACAAACACTTTGGACTTAATAATGTGGTAACTCAGCAGCATATTGCTTGGTGGATTAATAATTTCTGTTCAGTGGGGTCCAGCTGCTTGATGGGGTGGTAGTGTTACATTTAGGCATGGCATAAAAAATATGGTGTGTGATAGTATTCTTGCAAAGCATAGGAAAAGTTTTCAACCTCTCAGGGTCTTTTGCTACTACAGATTTCTGAGCTGCCATGCAAGCTGGAAGAGCTCCTTCCCTCAGCCTTACCCCTGGATCATACTGGTAGATATTTGTGGGGCCACAAAACTTCAGCAGTGGAAGTTCAGCTCACTAGCTGGTTTTCCCATAACAGCCCATACTTGGTGTATTGCCACAAATGAAAGGGTGTCTTGGGGACAAGAACGAGCAGTCGGGCAGACTGTGCTTAGAACTGCAATAACTCTGAGTTAAAAAATGACCTGGGGTTGTCTCAAGAAGGCATTGAGGGGAAAACCAAATATCCTGTTCTGCATAGCATGTGGGGTTTTGAATCTCACCAGGATACAGCTTGAATTGATGCGACACCCCAAATAGAAAAAGAAGTCTCAAATAAACAAAATCAAAACAACCTACTTACCGCAAGGCTGCACTTTAGAAAAATCAATTTGCTCCAGAAATTCACTGAGTCAGAAGAAACAGTGGAAAAAACAGTGACCTTGTGAATGAGGCAACAAAGTTAAACATGTCAAATCCTGATTTTCTTATACAACAGCAGACAAGTTGTAGCCCCAACTTCCATCGTGCAAGATGACAAAGTCTCAGCTTTTTAGATCTGAGTTAATGTGCTGGGACACCTCTGCAGATCATGGAATGATTAACACTTAAAAGGAACTTACCTGGCAAGTGGTATAGGACTAAACAAATCCCCAAATAGGTGGAGTCACTCCCCATTGAAATTTCTGTTTAGGTAAGTTTAGATAATTTCTGGTTTTGAGTGTCATGAGCTGGTCTCCTGTTTTGGTGTTATCCCAGCTGCAGCAGCCAGAGAGCAGCAGCATTCCCTCCCTTTTGGAAGTGGCAATGGCTGTGTTTGTAGAAATCTTCCACAAGTGGACTCCACCAGTTTCTTACCCAGACGACATGATCAGTAAATCTTGTGCCATTTTTGACACCATTTGTAAACAGTATTGCCCCTCCAGATGTGAGGCTGTTCTGTGCCATGTGCTGCTGTGTGGCTGGAGCCCAACCATGGTAGCGATGTAGTGAGCTGGGTTATGTGAAGCCACATGCACCAGCCTTTTTTTTTTTGTTGGTCTCCTGCGATCTCTTCATTGAGTACTCTGACCTTGCCTGTGGCAAGGTGGCTTGGGCAAGGTTTTCGGAACACTCCCTAGTGGAGTTCTTTCCTCCTGACTCTTTGTTTCCAGTATTTCTCAGCTATGTGTGTCTGTGTGCAACTGGAGAAACACCGGTATCTCAACAAATTAATTCCCTCTTATATTTATTTTTCTAGAATCGTATGTTTAAAGTTACCTGAGCTGCTGCTGCCCTTGCAGGCTAGTGTGAAGTCAATCACTCTCTGCAACCTTTCATCATGCTGTTTTATCAGTGAATTGCTCCAAATGCACTTATGTTGCAAATTGCACAGCACGAATTCACTCTTCCTTAAGGGTAATTTAAAAAATAGTTTTCAAGAAGGCTTTTTTCCTAGTTCAAATTGCTTCTATTCTCTTTAAAATAAAGGAATACTGCCTATAGTGGCTGAGCACAAAATCCTGAATTTAAACATGCTTGTATTTCAGGCTGTTTCAAGTCTGGATCCAAACTAGCTGGCTAGAGCTTCTTTTACATTTTCTTTCACTCCCTTGAAGATTCATATATTTTCCTGAGGGTTATTTATTGGCAGTGAGCAAAAGGAAAATGTGCTCTCATGCATGGGAGGGAACCTTTTAGTGAGTAATTCATATTTGGAGCAATCCAATTATAAGTATTCTTTGAAAAAATAATGCATTCTGAGCTACCTTTTTGCACAGCCAGTGACTAACTTTGAAGAAATAGAGAAATTTATTTAACTCATAAATTTGTTGCATTTTGCAACTGATGCTGAACAGTAAATTTATTTAAGCACAAAACAGGTTAGTAATTTTCTTACCCTTTGATCGCCCTATCTCAGAAAGACCAGGTTTGGGGTTTATGGCCCAAGTGGTTAACCTCCAAACATTCATGCACCCTTCATTCCTGGAAGCCCTGTAGCAAAGGATCCAAGGCTGGTAGGATGGGACTTTTCTAGCTGCAGCAGCTGGCACAGAGCTGCATGGGCTGGTGAAGCATCATGCTTCAGAGGGGAACTGTTTTTTGGGTACCTTTCAGGCAGCCAAAATTAAATTCAGCAATTAAAAGAATAAAGGAGCTTCTGTGTTTTGTCATTTGATCACAGCTACACTTGCTTCCTACTGGCTTGTCAAAGCTTAGTGACAGTAGAAGGAACCTGCCAGTTTTGCTCCAGTTCCTCTAATAAGCAGCTCTAAATAAATTCTTTCTTATGTTTTCTCCCAAACAGACCTGGATCTGAACATCTCCAAAGGCAGAAAGAGAGGAGTGTTACTGCAAATTGGAATTGAGTTCTGCTTCATTTTGGGTTGGAAGTAGTGTCAAAAAGTAGAGTGAGCCTTCAAGGGACTTTGTGATGTCCAAAACCCAGAGTCAGGTCTGGATCTGCACAGTGTGCTTAAACAGTCAAAAAACACTGGGTGCCTGACTTGTGAAGATTTTGCTCAACTGATAAGCTGCAGAAAATCTGTATTCTCAGGCCCTTGTGAATGTGAAATAAATTCCATTAACACAAACTGGCTTTTATGTAAGAAAACACTTTTAGAGGGATTGAAACAGCTACTTTTAACTTCCTATCTTTTTCAGGGGCTGAGAGCCATCCATCAGCCTATGGCTGAGTGATGAGCAGCGGCTCCTTAGGCATCAGTATCTTGATAGCTTTTGCTTTAATGAGTGTTGCTGCTTGCACTTTGATATACCAATAGCTGCATTTGCAGTGGCAAACCAAATGGCACCACAGCTGACTACCCAGAATTGTCTTCCACAGCCAGGTTTGATAGTCTGTTTAGATAGTTAGTACTAGCCCTGCACACTGTAATTGCTTTCTTCTGGAAGAAAAGTTTTTATCACTGAAATCTATTATAGGAAAACATGAAAATAATTGCTCAAGACCCTGATTTCCACCTGATCTTTTCATCCTGAGAGACACTTGTATCCTAATCGATAAGAATTTTTATCTTCTATTTTAATTATATTATTTATTTTCACTTTTAATTCTATTTAAATAATTTCCAACATCTAGCCTATTTGTAATTTAATATAAGTGTGAGTATTGTGGCTGATGGCATACAAAAAATCCTGATGAGCTGTTTCTACTGGGATTTTTACCTTTAGCTAATTTTGCTTTGTGCCACTAACAGCCCATTCCTCAGATGTGCTCCACAAATGTCATCAGATATTCCCTTGTACCAGTCTATGACAATCTGGAGATAAATTTACCTGCTGAAGTCTGAGTCATCATTTCAACTATATCATGTTGTATATACACAGTCTTCTCCCTAACCCAACCATCCCAGTCTTCTCAGCTCTTCCTACGTGGTATTAAATATTTGCATTGCTTATCCTAAATTCCTCTGCTTTCCACTGCATTCTCTGCAATAGCAGAACTGGACAAGAACAGAGTGTTTCAGGTGAAGAATGTAAAGGAACTTACATATTTTTCTCCTCTTTTTTTTTTTTTTTCTAAGCTGGATATTTGTTTGTTTAATTTTTATTTTTTTTTTTTACTACTGCAAGGCACTAGGGAGACCAACTGCAGTAATGATGTACTTTCAAGTGAAACTGGAAACTTGGCAATGTAATAACCCAGCAGCTCTCATTGGCTTGTGAAGCCCCTGATGTTTGTTAGCACTGCACTTTGCCTGTTCTCAGCACTCCCTCTCTGTCCATTCAGCAGGGTGTGAAAGACTTGGGGATTTTAAATTATAGGAAACTCATTGTGTCCTTACAATGTCCACTTGCAGCCCTTAAAGCCAGCTGTGCCCTGGGCTGTATCTTAAGCAGCATGGGCATCAGGGCAAGGGCGGGGGGATTCTGCTGCTCTGCTCTCATGAGACCCCACTTGGAACACTGCATCCACCTCTGGAGCCTTCAGAACAAGACAGACATAGACTTGCAATGAGTTGGAGTAAGTCCAGAGGAGGGCCATTGTTATGATCTGAGGGCTGGAACACCTTTGCTATGAAGACAGGCTGAGAGACCTGATGCTGTTCAGCCTGGAGAAGGCTTCAGAGAGACCTTAGGGCACTTTCCAGTACCCAAATGTGCTACAAGAGAGCTGGAGAGGGACTTTTCACAAGGACATGTAGTGATAGGTCAAGGAATAATGGCCTTAAACTGAGAGACTTTAAAGACTTTGGATTGGATAGTAGGAAGAAATTCTTGATTAGGAGGGTCACGAGCCAGTGGCACAGCTTGCCCAGAGAGCATACCCCTGGAATTGTTCAAGGCTAGGTTGGATGGGGCTCTGAGCAACCTGGTCTAGTGCAAGGTGTTCCTGTCCATGGCAGGGGGTTTGAAACTAAATTAACCTAAAGGTAATTTTTAACCCAAACTCTGTGATTCAATGATGCTTTTCCCCTTGGCCTGCTGGTTCCTGTCCCCATGCTTGTCCCCCATATCTGGTGGGAATCCTTGTTTTCTCCCCTCCCTTCTGTATGAACAGTTTTCTGTCAGCCACCACACTCCATCAGGAAGAGCTTAATTTCATCCCATTACAGGGTCATATCTACAAACCACATGGCCTTTTCTTATAGAAGACTGAAGGTAACCCATAACTGCCTGACAGCACCTTCCAGGTTCTCACCTCATGGCTATTGCCATGGCATTCAGCTGCACTTACATGCAGCTTTCTGTTAGATCCTCATTTTCTCTTGTAATGAGACTATAAAATCAAGTCACATTATCCTTTTACACAGAAGAAGATTCGGACTCATTCAAAAGCAAACAATTTATAGCAGTGGGCAGGTGCTCACAGCATCTAATTTCCGAATTGTTAACACCAGTAGGCTTTTACTCAGAGGGTATTTCACCTTCCACAGCTACTGCCTTTCTGGCAATAATTATTAAAAAAAATCTTGGTTAGAACAATACAATTTCTTTGCCAGAACAGAGAGGCGTTATATTTGAGATTAATAAAATGTAACATTTCATTCCAAAGATCACAGCTTGTGTCTCATGCTGTAATACTCTTTGCTTAGAAACATTTTCCTCTGGGGTGGAAAATGGCTAGGTGAAAGCATTAATACAGAAACACTGCTTTAGAACTGTCCATGTCTATATTTGTTTTCATGCAGAGCCAAAAAGGGGTTACAAGAAGATAATACAACTGGACAAAAATGGCAGAAAAATACATCTATTTTTCAAAAACTGGCAAAAGCACTTTTGACTCTTAAAAAAGTTTCTTCTAGTACAGAGAGATTCTGATTCAGTATAGAAGGAGATGCTTTGTGGCATCTCCTCTGCTATGAGCTTTAAACCATTAAAGAGTTTGCTGGAGTCAGTTTGCTGTCTGAGTCCTTACCTAAAAGACAAATTGCTACTTGGCTGCACTTAGATGAACACAGAAAATATGGACACACATAGCTCTTCTGCCCTGCCTGGAGAGTGACACTGATAGCAATAAAATGAGTTTTTTCTTCCAGTTGAGGGGGAAAATAAGGGTGAGTATGAGCAGTGGAGGCAAGGGCAAGCAGGTCAGAGATGAAAATTGATGGATATGGAAGAGACAGATACTCCTTTTTGAGATTATTTATTGCTTTTAAAATGTGAAAGTTTAATTTAGAGTACAGAAATATGAAGGAAGAAACCAACATAAAGGAAAAAGATAAGGTTTTTTGGCACAAGATGTCTAAAAGTGTAGCATTTGGTGAAGACACCCATGAGAAAGCAGCAGCGAAGATCAGCAGCAGCAACAGGAAATGCATTTTGAAGTGCTGAAATCAGTACAGCTTCATTATCATCTCATAGTCTCATAAACTCACAGCTTAGCAGCTAATGTTCTCCTTGGTAACCACATACAAGAACAGCGTCATACTTTGAGAAAAGAAAAATCTGAATGAACTCCTTGCTCTTCCAGTTGATGTGAGGGATTATAACACCTCTTCTACACACATTGTAAATAGAACTGTTCTTATGATCTTGTTTAACAAAATTACCTCTTTTTGGTAAGACCCCTTTACCTGCCCAGAGGGCTTTCGGAGAAGACCCATGCACACAACAGTGACCTGCTGGAGTGCTTGGGTACAAGATGAAACCCAAGGGGAACCCAGTGAAGAAAGGGAGACATCCCACAGTGAGATTGCTTTTGTTTCAGTCTGATAACATATTTCCCATCTCATTCTCTGAGGTGCTCCATAAATCACAGAATCACAGAATATTCTGAGCTGGAAAGGACACACAAATATAATGAAGTCCAACTCTTAAGTGAATGGCCCATGCAAGGATTGAACCCACAACTTTGGTGTTATTAAGCAGATCATTTGTGCCAATCCCAGCTTTGCAAACCTCCCCTCTTCAGGCAGTTTGGTTTCTGCATGCCCCTGCAGCTCAAAGTATCTCTCTTCCACAACATTGGTGTAATGCCCTTACTACCTCATATAAGTTTCCTAATGTAGGGGAGGAAGGAAGAAGTGGCTGTGAGCTTTGTGGATTCTCTGATAGAGAAAAGCTTTTCACTGTTGCCATATCAACCCCCCTCTCTGTTTTACTAGGAAGCATTACATATGAATGAAGACACCTCAGCATTTATCACCTAACCTGAAAAATCATTGAATTGGGCATCCTTACGCTTCAGATCATAATGTAACTCTGTACAATCACACTGCTAGACACCCAAGGTCAGATCTTGGGCAATTTCCTATTTGAAGGCAGCAATTTCTCTTCTCAGAAAGCTGCAGAAGCTGTCTGTGGGAAAACATGCAGGCAACACCCTTTGTCATTCCTGTTATCTCCAGGCGCAGTCAGAGGTCTGGATGAATTCGATGCTGAATACATTGAAAACTGCAGAACAGCCTGTTAGATAGACCCAGCCACATGACTGTCACACTGGGCACAATGAGTAAGATTGACAGTACAGCCTTGTTTGGTTCTTGTGGGGTTTAGAGTTTAGATATAATCCATGTGAAAACTCAGTCAGGAAGAGCTGGTAACAGGAGAGCTTTGCTTTCTATTTTAGATGGACAAAGATGTTATGAGTGGTTGAATAGTTCCAGGGCTGGTCAGCATTGGGGTGCAACAAACAAGAAAAAACAGCGGGCTAGCTGGGTGAGACTGTGGCTCAGAATTGTAAGTCCTGCACAGGAGCAGGGTGAAGTCAGGCACTTGCTTTAAGATGTGGCTTAAAAGTGTTGTCCCACCCACCAGCAACTGACCGATCTTTGGTCTTTTGCATAAGAAGATGGGAGTCCACTTCTGCACCTGTGTTCCTGTCAATGTCCTTGAATTTCCTCTTTCTGGCAGAAAAATTGCTCTTCTCTTCTGGATGCTTCAGGAAGGGGTTGGCTCCACCGCCCAAAACCCTACACAAGCTCTGAGCTCCAGTAAAAGAGTGGGCAGTGGGGGCGGTAGAAGCAAAGGCTTATTTTTGTGGAGTGCCACTCTAAGTGGTGTATTTCAGATAGATAAGGTCTGTTGCTCTGCCAAATTCAAACTTAAGTGTACAGCCCCCACCTTGCAAACTGGTATTTGTATTTTTTTTTTCTTTAAAATTACCATAGTCTCCATCTGGTAGCATCCTGCAGGTCTGAGCTGTATTTGTGAGGATATTGGGATCAGGATGCAGAGTACAGCCTCTTCTTGCACCTCCTGTTTTAGTTTTCGTTTTGTGTTTATGCAGTAGAAATAAATGAATTCATGCCATCTGCCCCCACTTCTAAACAAAACACATCTGTGTTAGACGATAGCAGAGGCATGTGTGGGGCTGGTGAGGTTTCCAGCATAGACTCTGCAGTGTCAACATGCTGCATCCCTGCACATCCTGAGGAGAGTGGCCAGGGTGCTCTGCACTTCCAAAGAGGTGCCAAATGATGGATATGGAAGCCATAATGTAGGCACCAAGTTTGAAAAAACTTGCAGGAATCTTGGCACTCGTCTCCTATCCTCGCCTGGATATAACCAGCAGTTTTTGTCAAAAATCTGCCTACAGATTCCCCCTCTTCATTTTCTCTCCTGATTGCATCTCCAGATGAGAGCTTCAGTACTTCACATTATAACAAGTTTTTTTCTGCCAGCAAGAGGTCTCCTTAACATACAATGCATATATAAGTAATATATGTGGCTTTGGAGGTTTATAAAATTAGGTTGGTCATACCTCCTTTCATGTATAACAATTTTCTTCACAAAAAATCCAGTGTGATTTTCTTTGGGAAGATCTCCAGTCCTAGCAAAAGGAAAGACCAGATTGCTGAGTGCCTATACCACCAAGTCACTTTTCCAGGCTTCCTGAAACACCAGTACTAGAGCTGGTTTTGAGTTTTGCTAAGAAAGGAGAGCAAATGCCATTTAAATGCATTCAAATGCAGTTTAAAATCTGTTTTTAAGGTTTTAAGAGAGTTTCCTCTCCACTTCAATACACATTTGTCTTTCCTGCTCTCTGCTGCACTCAATGCATTTCTGCTGTGATGATTTTTCACATAACTTCTTTGGCAGCCACAGGAAAACTTCCCACAGCTCAGACTGTTTGCACTCAGGCCTCTTGAAACTGCATCTGACTTAATGAAGCACATTGAACAAAATGGGGGGAAGCTGTTGGCCAAAAATAGGTTTTTTTCACAAGTGTTTCTAACTTACAGTTAAGTTGTCAGTGCTTAAGAGCTCTTTCCTGCTTCAGGGTCCTTTGGTGGTCTTCAAACTGAAAGTACAGCTAAGACCCAGGGATGCCATATCTCTTTGCATTGGAAGAAAACCCTAGTGGATGGAGGAAGTAGGAGATGCTCTGGTCTGTCCTCAGTCTCAGGGCAGAGATGGGATGTATTGGTGTCCTGGATGTATGGTTTTGTCAGAGTCTTTGTGTCACCTTTAGGCCTAAGCCAGGTGCATTGTAGAAATGAAGCGAGAGTTATTGGGTAAAAGGAGAAGAGCAGTTCATGGATTAGTAGATTTCTTGTAGGTAAGTTGGGAAGAAAATTGTTCTCTGCTTCCCACGTGTATTGAGAGATGCCCAAAAACTGAATAATTAGCACTATGTGAGATAGGTCAATATGGTTTTGGATAGCTTAGTGCAGTAAAAAGTAAAAATAAAGACAAGCATCATCTTTCCTTTGTGCATCTTAGAGCCCTTTAGAGGTTCTGAGATCTGGTTTATATCAGAAACATCCATAAACCTAATAAAGGCATGTTTTTAATAGTAATGAGCTCTTTGTACAGTATAACAGCTCACACTGATTTCAGTCAAATTTTTACTAACACAAATTAAAACCATATAGCCTACTACTTAGCAAAAAATAGAAACACTAAATTGTTTAAAAATGGCTTTTAAATGTAAACCATTGCACTTCTCATGGGGGGCATAAACCTAAAGAACAGGATTTTAGAGGACTTGATCTCTAAGCAAGCTGTTTTTGGAGTGGCAGCAGGAGATACTCAGTGCCTCCAATATTTGTTCATGATTGGCCTCTTCTAACAGAAAAACACATCTGGACAAGACCTTGGGAACTGATCTGGTTCTGTCACCAACAAGTAAATATTTGTAGGCAATGGCTGGAGAGACACAGACATGCATCTCAAAATCATTGTCTTGTTTTGTGTTTCTGAGCACTATTTCACTGTAAAAAAACACTTCCTCAGAGAGGTAAATGATTCAATTGGATGCACACTTGAGGGGAAATGTTTGCACTAAAGCCAAAGAGAGATTCCAATTTTTAAATAGGAGCTACTTGTTACCTCAGTCTTCTACATTTTTTATATAGTCCCTTTGCTATTACCAGAATAATTTGTGCATGGACTGTGCATAATATGGGATTTGAGAAACTACTTATCAACTCTGTGAAAATTGAAGTCATGCCTTGTAAGAATATTTACATGTAGAAAATGGGCATGAAGAAATCACAATCTGTTGAAAGAAAAAGCATTTGTCTATCCTGCAAGATGTCTTGGTTTTTATTAAAAAATGTGGTGCTTAGGAACATAGTTAATTGGTGGGCCTGTCAGAGCTGTGTTAGTGGTTGGATTCGATGATCCCAGTGGTCTTTTCCAAACTCAGTAATTCTATGATTCTATGACTCTATTTAACACTTATTGTTACATTATTGTATGGCAGGGAGAAGAGGCTAACAGCTACAAGACAGTTCATCAGCTGTGGGCAGTTTCTAAGCTTGGCCTAGAACAGGGATCAAGATTTAGAGTTGCCTGGGGAGATTAAGAGGTGGGACAATGGCTGAGATGTGTAGGTCCCAGAAAAAAAAGAGTGAGAATATTGTCATCATGAAAATATCTGTTAATCTCCATCTTCATTTTCCTTTCTCACATCTCACAGTCCCATGTGGTGAAATTCACCTGCTCATTCTTCTTTTCCAAAGCAGTTATCCCTAAGATTAAAAAAAAAATACACCCATTCGATGCCCAAAAATATTTGCTTTTTATATATTTTTCATATATTTGTATCTCTGTAGACTACTATTGCATAGTTAAATAGCTCCTAGTATTTTTCCTATCCTTTTCTTAGATTTTAGAATAATACACTAACCTTCTAACACATTCCTGAAATACTGTTTAGTCTTCTTTTCAAGAAGAGAAGCCAGACAAGGACATATTGCTTTCCAACCAAAATCTGAGGAGATACAACAAGAAATGGTACAAAGAAGCCCATGGAACAACTCCAATGGGGCAGAACCCAAGGAGAATTACATTACCAACTATTCTTCTAGTTGGACAATATTTATTAGATATGGTAATTTTTTTAAGTTATAAAAATTGTAGAAATATGATGCCAGGCATGCCCAAGACCACCGGGACACCTAAGAACTTCCAATAAAGATTTGCTTTTAGGTTTACTATTTTAACACTCTTGCAAGGGTTTTTGTCTTTTGATGTTAGGCAAAACAATGTTTTCTTCATAAAACTTTATAGTTTTTCTTTGATTATTTATCACTTGACTATTTCATGTGCTAGTTAGCCCTAGAGTTTCATGTTTGTCAGTCAGGAACGGGTTCTTCATTCAGCTCCCTAAGATGCTAATGCTTCCTGTCCCCTCTGTTGTGGAAACAGCCAGAGCATTGCAGAAAGTCAGGTGTGTTCACAGAATTTTAGAATATCTTGAGTTGGAAAGAACCCACAAGGATTATCAAAGTCCAGCTCCTGGTCCTGCCCAGAACAACTCTAAGAAGTACACCATGTGCCTGAGAGCACTGAACTCCTTGGACTATGGCAGGTTTAGTGCTGTGACCACTTCCCTGAAGAGCCTCTTCAGCCAGCCTTTCTCATATATCCAGTTCCAGCCCATAGGTTTTCATCCTTTAGAATCCAGGGTCTTTGCATGGATACATTTGAAGTGTATTTTGTCTAGATGCACAAGACACTGTACTGATGGTTTGCGGCTAACACTGCTGTAATCTGCTCTCTGTGCCCACCCAATACAGTCCAAGCAGTCCAAACATAAAGAAGCCAGTCTCCCTTATTGAAAAGATGTGAGGAAATGAGCAGGAAAGAGGCTTTGTGCAGAGGCCAAGTCAGGCCACTGAAGCGACTTTTACTTTCTCCGTGAGCACTCTTAGGAGAGGAAAAGCTGGTCCTGGTGCCAAGAAAGGCAGTGAAGAAAGCTCTGTTGATACCAGCTGTTGTAGTTTGGATGAAAACAGCATAAGTTTAATAGTAGAAGTTGGCCAAGCTGCTTCCTTGGGAGGGATTTAAGAAGCAGAGGTGTGGAGGATAGACAAGAAGATCTGGAGGTGATTCCAGGCTGCTGATGAAGAAGGATAGGTAGATGAAGTGATAATGGGGAGAGGGGGTAATAAGCTGGTGATGAGGATAATGTAATTGTAAAGGATAAGGGAAAAGACAGTGATAGAAGGCTTAACAAATTAGAGTATTTACTCTTAGAGTATTTGCTCTTGCAGATCTGGGCAACTGAATGCAACTAGTGTAGAAAACCTGCCTGTCACTCAAGAAATGTGTTTGTGACACTTAATAAAGGTGGAAGTGAGACTGGCTGAAATTATTTTGAATTTCCATACTGCTCATAATTCAGGTGAGCATGAGGGTTTCAGAAGGACCATGCCTCTGTCCTTGCCTGTCCATATGGTATATGCATATGCAAAAAAACACATTCTCTAGAGAATTCACCAATCAGATAAAAAAGAAAAACTGTTGTTTTTTGTTTTTTTTTCTTCTCTCACAATGCTAATTACCATGGTATCCAAGTGCCTGTTTGCTAGGCCTGCATAAATCAGGGCTTTTCTAACAACCTCCTGAGGGAAGTTTTGTCTAGTTTGCTGGGACTCACATAGAGAGAGTAACACCGAGTGGGCAGGAGCAGGGTAGCAGGCATGTGCTGTGCTCCAGTAGTTCCTGCTGCCCTCTGGAGCATCGCAGTCCAGGACAGGGCTGCAGAGGAAGAGCTGTGAGTGCAGCTGAGGTGGGTGAGGGGTGATGTCCTGCCCTGCAGTGAGGAGAGCTGAGAAGTACTGCCTGCTCTGTCCTTCCTCCTTGGCTGTGGCACTTCGTGGCCCAAGGGTTTTGAGGAAATGTAGCATGATGGGACTAGTTTAGTGCCCATCTCCTGCACACAGTTCCCTGGACATGAGTGGTGACAAGCAGCGTGATAAGGGTGCAAAAGGAGGAAAGGGTATGATGGGGAGATGGGGAATAGTCTCTTTGAATGCATGGCACAAGCCTTTAATCCTACCTGAATGAGGCATGAGTCTGGCTAGTGGCAAGCGTAACTAGGAACAGCATTCTTTATCCTCATATGAAACCACAGGACCAATTGTCCTTTGCTAACTTCATGTCTTACTTTAGCCCAATCCTTTCTCTGGGCACATTTTCCTTCCTGTTATCTTCTTTTGTTTGCCTCTTGAAACCTCTCTGTCAAATAGAAGTGCCTTGGGCTGTTCATGCTTGCTCTACTTTTAAATGATTTTCTGAAGTCTGGGAGCAAAACTGTGCTATGTTGAGGGCTACATACAAAATGTCCAGGTGTCAAGGGATTTAGGGATTTGAAAATATATGGGCTACCTCAAAGGTAATCCTTTGAATATTAAAAGCAGAAAACCTGCCAGGCCACTTTGCATAACATGCTGTATAATCTGGGAAGCAGTTCCAAGGTGCTTGTTTCCATGGCACCTCTTGGAGAAGCTTAGCAATATTAGCAGGAAAACAGTGGTGGTGGGTTAAAGCAAGAACTGCATCTCTGGGCTCAGACAACAGTGGATGTGCCTCAGCTGGATGCTTGCTGAAGTGGACGTGGCTGTGATTGTTTTCTTACTTCATCACAAATGCATGTTAAAACCCATCATCTTAAACCTCTTGCATTGTGACTTTAACCTGAGCTTGCCTCTTAAATAATGCCCAGCCCAGTTGTGCTGATTGACTGAGGTCACCATGGTCCATCAAACCTTGGAAACTTCTATGCATCTCTGCAGTGGATTTGAATTCATGTTGGCTCGATCTCCCTTTGTGGTCTGGGTCACTCCTGAGAGCTGGGATTCAGCTGCCTGACTGTAAATGTCTACTTCTGAGCTGACCTCCTTCTGTTTATTAAGAATGGAGACAAATTTGCTCCCCTGGATATGGTATATCTCATTCTAAAATAAATCTCTAAAATAGGCCACCTGAAATATATTGTAAACACCAATTTTCCTCCTTGTTTATAAAGGAAACCTTGAATTATTAGCTTAGTTAGCACAGGCAACCATATTAGTGATATTTTCACTACTCAGCTAAGCAGACAGGGGCTTTTAGTGTAAAGTGAGGTGCTCTAGGGAGCCAAGACATCTGTATGGGGTTGGCAGGCATGACACGAGGCTGGAAGGAGATGTGCCCTTCAAGAGTGGCAGCTGGAGGCCAGGCTGCAGAGAGTGTCTGAAATGGCACAAAACACTGATAGCTAGAAACTGAATAAGGCCCTTTGGGTGGGGTGCAGCTCCAGCCTAAGACACTTCCAAATCCTCAGGTAAGTGCACGTGGACTCAGTCTCTAAGCATTCAGGGTTTATTTAGTTAGGATTACTTGTGCACCTCTTGGATCCACAATGTAAGGACATGGACCTGTTGGAGTGTGTGCAGAGAAGGGTCAAAAGATGAGAGGGCTGGAGCAACTCTTCTGTGAAGACAGGCTGAGAGAGCTGAGATTGTTCAGCCAGTAGAAGAGAAGGCTCCAGGACAATTTTAGAGCAGCCTTCCAGTACCTAAAGTGGGCTACAGGAGGCCTGGAGAGGGACTTTTCACAAGAACATGTAGTGATAGGATAATGACTTCAAATTGAAAGAGGCTAGAGTAGATATTAGAGAGAAATTTTTTCTATGAGGGTGGAGAGGCTCTGGAACAAATTTCCAAGAGAAGGGTATGCTCCATCCTTGAAAGTGTTAAAGGCCAGGTTAAAAATCCTTTAAAAGATTTTGAGCAACCTGGTCTTATGGAAGCTGATCCTTCCCATGGCAGGGCCTTGGAACTAAATGACCTTTTAAGGTCCCTTTCAACTCAAAGTGTTCTATGATTCTGTGATAAGAGCTCAGCACAGCAGCTCATACATAGGTATACAGTACCATTTGAGATGTCCCACTGGTTCCTACCTGGTCTGCAGCTGCTGTTCCAAAAATCTGTAAATGATGCATCATATTACTGCATGTCTCAGACATCCTAGGGTGTATGAAGTAATAGAGGACATCCTGATGAATCAAACCTTGTCCCTGGTTAATGCAGTGAGTGGATCCTAACACAGTCAGTGGATTCTTCCAGGGAGCATCTCAAAGCAGATCCTCGGTATCTGGTCATCTGAATCACTTCAGGGGCCGTTGACTGTATGGAATCACTGTTCATTGATTGCCAGGGAATTTGAAGATCTCAGTTCAGTTGCCCACATGTAGATACTGCTGGTCTCTGAGGGACTCTAGGGTATCTGAGACATCTGCATTTGGAATTGGATAATATGACACAGAGCATATGGAAGCCAGCAGGTGAGGTACCACAATTGACTCTCAAATGACTCTAGACAACTGTCTGTGAGAAACTGCTGAGCTTTTGTGACATTTTGTGGTTTTCTGTTAATGAGGAGTCTTAAGTTCTGCTCCAAGTAGTAGATTTAAATGTCTTTTTTTTTCCCCCATCTGGGCATTTATGCATGGTTCTGCCCCAACCTCCTTTAGGTAAACTAGGTTCAGCTCCAAATCTTGTACAGCCCAGAATGCTCAGAGGAAAAAGTGTGCTAATAGTGTGTGTGGAAATCTGCATGCTCTCACAGGAGGTCAAGGACAGATTCCAACTCAAACTCTGTTGCACAAGTTGCTGAGACACTGAATTTCAAATTTTGTTCAAATTATAAGTGCATTTTAGGACACAGAAAAGCAGAGAGCTTAAAAGTCATTATGTAGTAGTAGGGAGTATCTGCTGGATATGCTGGATACCGGCAGGAATTTTTTCATGGAACCAGTTGCTAAACATTGGATTGGACTGTCCAAGGAGATGGTAGAGTCGCCATCCCTGAAGGTGTTGAAGAAATGACTGCATGTGGCATTTAGTGCTATGGTTTAGTTGATAAGGTGGTGATTAGCCAAAGGTTGGACTTGGTGATCTCAGGGGTCTTTTCCAGCCTTAATGATTCTGTCATCCTGTGATCTGATGGCAGACACAGTCACAACATGCAGAATCTGGAAAGAAGCACTGAATGAAAGTCGATTTTACAGAGAATGGAGAGACACTGCAATGTACAATAATTCCTCATGAATCATGTAATTGGTGGTTTGTAAAACAAAATATGAGATGTGCTATTTTGTTAACAATGAGTAGAAACTAATTTTTGCTTTCATAATACAGCAACTTACTGCAAATGTCATAGCAGAAGGTTTCATTAGTAGACAAAGAAAACTTCCTTTGCTGCCAGTCAGATTTTTTTTTTTGCTTCTGAATGACACAGGTGATTGCAATGCTTTGCTCTGTGTTGCCAGCAAGCATCTCTGCAATCTCTGTTTACAAGAGATAAGATAAATCTTTGCATTTTCAGGGCAAAATGAAGGCCTATATCTTAGGAGGTGACACCAGGGATGTCTTTCCTGGTAAGGTTGCATTATTTTCTTAATTCTTCTTACCTACCAGTACAGAAAAATTCTTGCACCATTTAACAGCAGTATATGCTAACAAATGGGAGAATACATTTGAATCCTTTACTAGTTCATCAAACCTAGCAGGAGATGATGCTTCTAAATAGTGAAAAATATCCTTAATGTGTCAGCTATGCAGTGAGAACTGGGACAAGTTTTTTTTCCCCAGTTCCAGGACAAATAGCCTGGAGGAATAGATTTGACTGTCTTTATCTTACCACACATTAAACATTACTGGTCAGAAAATTCCCCAGTCCTTTCAAAAATCTGTTTGTGAAAGCAAGCATAAGATAGGGCTGGAGCATTTCCCAGAATTGATTCCTGACTATTATGAATTGAATCTTCTCTTTGCCAGAAGCTGATAAGAAGCTGGGTTTTCTATGTTGTCAAGGAGGAGAGCAGCATGCAACAATATTCTGAACCTGCTCTGTTCCCTGGGAAGCCAAAGGCAACATTTTTTTACTATTTTCAGCTGGAGTAGTGATAGGGTGTCAGAATCAAAATTTTGCTGTTGCTCAGCCCAGTCCTAAATTCCCAAAGTGATATTAAATGTCTTCTAATTATATAATTTTTAATCAATATGATTTACTTATTAATCAGAAATATTATATAGTAAAATTTTTCCATAGTTGTCTGAGTTAGTACCACATAAGTTATACAGTTCCATACACCTGCAGAACTGTGTTCTTGCTGGAACAAACACTGGGGAATACCCTGACCCATTCTAAGTGCTTTCTAAGCTTCCAGTAACAGATTTCTCTTTATTTAGCTGAATTTTTCCTAACAAGACAATAAAGCAAAGAAGTGTTTGCACAAATATTTCTCACAGTTCATAGGTACAAGTCTTCTCATTCTCTTAATTTAGTGTTGGGATTGATAAGGAACAAGTGCATTTGTGTTTATAAAAGGACTCATTTTCTTCAGTGTGTCTTTGATTTATTGTTGGAAGTTCAAACCTCATCAATGATTTTTGTCCTTCAGCTGCTATGGGAGAGGTGATCTCTTTTGGCCAACACAGCTCAAGTGCACCAAGAGTTCTTTGGATGTACCAAATGGATGAAGGTGCTTACTTCTTTCTCTGAGAAGCTGCAGAATTTTGGTGGGAGGTTCCCACTTAGCTGATTAGGTGTCTCCAGGTGCTTAATTAGCACTGCATTAACACCAGGGTGCCATTAGGTTGTTATGTGCTGTACAAGTCAAAAGGGCTCCAGGCAGCCATTAGTTTAAGAAGTGCTCCTGGATTTAGGCAATGAACTCCACCTAAATCTTAGAAACCAATGTAGACAGTCTGAATATCATTCAGTGTTCCCAGTCCTCACTTGGATGCCAGAAAAATAAAAGCAGTAAAATAGATGGGGATCCAGGTCCATCTCCTATCTGGTCCTGTTGCCCATTGCCTAGGAACCAGTCTTACTAAACTCTACATCACTCTAAAGCTGATGGTCAACATACATGTTACATCACTGTAAGAAAATATATAAATTGAGCCCATAAAATCAAGGTATGTAACTTTAAGAGTCACGGGATCATGGAATAATTTAAGTGGGAAGGGAGCTTTAGACATCATATGATTTGACGTCCTACTCAGAAAGAGACCCTGAGGAGCAGGTAGCTTTGTCAAATCCAGTCTTATTTGTGTCCCAGTTACACTGTTTCACCACCCTTGTGCTAAAAAAAAGTCATATATCTAATTGGAGATTTTTGTGATGCAACTTGTGTTCATTGCCTTTTTGCATATCATTGGCATCTCCTGGAAGAGCCATCTCCATCTTCTCTATGATTTTCTATTAGGTAGCTGGAGATACCAGTAAGGCCTGTAAGAACAGAATTACTTCTGTTTGCTAAATCAAAAAATACTGGATTTTTCTGCCCTCACAGTATTTTTCCTTACAGCTTTAGTGATATTCAAAATTGTCTTCAAACAAAAGCTTTCTGCTTTCTGAGGAACCTTTTATTTCTGAAAAGAAATCCTGTTTAAAGAAATGTCCTTGTACAAGAGGTTGACAGGCAATTCTGCTTATTGTCACCTACTCTTCACTTCTCATCCACAAACTGAAGGTCAAGAGCTGTAATTGTCATTCTGCGCTCATGATAGGAGCAGGAGCTTCCTTTACCACCCACATGTGAGAAGCACTGCAGAGCTGCCTGGGTAAAATCTTTGCTGTGCTCCATAACCGTAAGAGGACAAACTCTAATTTACAGGATTTCATTTCAGAGAGAAGTGAAAAATCATGGCCTGTCCCTTTTAACCTCTCTTTTCTCTGCTACCTAAAGGGAAGTAAGGTTTGCTTTGGATTAGGTGCCTTTGCTCCAGCTCTCCTTGGCACCAGTTGCAAGTTCTTTGGTTGCACCACTGCAGACCCCTAACATATATTTGCAGCTGAATGTGTGTCTAAGCAATATTCCTGAGCTGAATTAAGCATTACTTAAGTGAATGGGATCTCATTTCGTCAGTATGGGGAAGACATGCATCTGTTGGAGTGGCTCCAGAGCAGGGCCACAAAAGTCACCAGAGGGATGGAGTACCTCTTTGAGGAAAGGCTGAGAGGTCTGAGATTGTTCATCATGGAGAACAGGAGGTTCTGAGAAGGTCTTTAGCACCTTGCAGTACCTAAACAGGGCTTAAAAGAAAGATGGGGACTGACTGTTTGGTAAGGCCTGTAGTATACGACATGAGGGAAAGGTTTTAAACTAAAAGATAGTAGATTCAGATTAGATATAAGAAAAATTGTTTACAATAAATGTGGTGAGACATTGCCACAGGTTACTCAGCAAAACTGTGGATGATCCATCCCCGGAAGCATTCAGGGCCAGGTTGCATAGGGCTCTGAGCAACCTGGTCTAGTTGAAGATCCCTGCCCATGGTAGGAGGACTGGAATAGATGGCCTTTGAAAGTCTCTTCCAAACCAAACTATTCTATGATTCTGTGATCCAAGCACCCTACTCCTTCCAGAGGGGTACTGTAGAATATATCAGAGAACAGGGATCTTGCATGGCCCTTGTGCTTCTCCGGGGCTACTAACTTAGTGGGGCTGTCACCATGTGTGCAAATTCTCCCAAGTGACCTCATTGGTCTTCAGCTGAGGAGCAGCACAGGTCAATTTGCACAGCATTAGTCTGCTTTGGAAACCTTTGTTCTTTCTGCTAGTGTGGAACAGATTATCAGACTCTGAAAAGATGGCTTAATTGGTATCACTAGACAAAGATATCAGTGTAAGAATACAAATATTTTTGTTTTAAATAGAGTCCAGTCTGGAGTCCCCTCACTGTTTTTATGTATATTGACAAGTACAAGCAATGATATAAAAAATAGCATATGGATTTTGAACAGGTGAAAGAAGTTTTCAAGATACATCACCTTTGTTTCTGAGCCACTTTAGTTATGCTGGAATTAAATCAGGAATAAGTCCATGTCAGCCAGGGAAATCAGAACTAGGTTGATGTGCTGGGTAAAGCCAGGGGATACAATCTTATTGTTCATGTCACTCTCAGAAACTCTTCTTTTTTCCAGGTTGCTTTTATTGTTAGAGTAAAAAGAGATTTCACTGCTTCTTATGCATTCTTCATTCTTAGTCTTCATCTGAAGAAGTATAGCAATAGTGCTCTACTTAGATAGATAAGAAGAAGGTAAGAAAATGAACAGAAAGAGTCAGGGTTCAAGCACGCTTCATTGTTTCCCTAGGCTGTCCTCCAGGAACAGAATTCCTTTCTGATACATTTTCCACTACTTTAGACAATCCACTTTTAAAATAAATCAAGCAATTGATCTACAATACTACACTGGAAATTGAATCAACTCAAAGAAACTCCCTGTACAACTGAAATTTCCTCTTTTTGCTTCCCTGCTATCAGCAATTTCCCTGCTTCACAGGAGTGCAGCAGCATGGGTTTAATTAGAGGTGGACTGGTGGGAATTGCTTTGGGAGGAGCAGGTCCCCTAAAAAGCCTTTAGGAATGACAAATTTGGAGAAGATAAGCATAGATGCAGATCTGAGGTTAAGAAGTCAGCATAATTTACCAGTTACTTCTACCTCTGTATGTTCCTTTGCCACTGCATTTTTATGAAGCATAGAGGCAGTGCTGCAACATGCAAAGAAAGCAACAATAATTCAGCCAGTTTTTATAAGCCCTTTATCTCTCAGTGAGAGATGACACCCCCACAGGCAGTGCATTAACATTATCATTTCCATAACAGTGGTGTCTCCTGGCCCAGCAGAGATCACGGCTGCATCTGCTTGGAGCTACAAAAGCATGTGCTAAAGGTCTATCTCCGTTTCACAGTGTTTGTGAACTTATGTAAGAAAACTAAAGAGATGAGGAAAGTTAGTATTGCTGTCATCATTTCATAGAGAGAAGGTGGAGAGAATAAGGCACAGACAATGTTACCAAGTGCCCTAAAGCCTCATAAAAATCTTGGAAACAAAATACAACCAGACTGATGGCCAAACATTGGTAGGTAGTGGTGAAGAGCAAGACCCAAGGCATAGGGTAGTCATGATTTGTTTCAAAAATAAAATCAGTGACATGGAATTAAATGCACAAATTTTACCTATGTAAGAAAGGTTTTAAAAGTCAGTAAGCACAGTATGAAATTACAGAAATCACATTTTCAAACAAAAAATGTCACATTCCCTTATAGCATTTTGAACTTTCACATGTGTGATAAACTAGATGTTGAAATGAGAGGTACAAATATTGAAAGTATTTCTGTAAAGAATCAGTGTCTCTGGGATGTGCAGCAGAATTACAGATAGATAACCCACCTTACACAAATCCCCATTTCTTAGTTATAACTCTTTGCTCATCTCGAGGCTTGCCTTCTGCTGATGAGGTAGCAATCAATAGAAATTACAGCAACTAGAACACTACAGCACATAGGAGATTAATAATGGAATATAGTTGTAACCTTCCTATCAGATACCTCTGGAAAACATTGGTTGCTACTGATTATACCCATGTACATGAGCAATAGTCCTGCAAGATTCATGTCAGTACTTGAGAAAGCACAAAGGTGCTTAACAGTAACAACAGATCAGCAGTGAAGCTGTTACTGCTCTCTCAGGATAGTGTGTGTATAATATTAAGATTATAAAAATCTTAACTCTGTCCTTATCACATGCTTTTAAATGGCTTCTGGAATAGCAAGAAGTTATCCTCATTGCCATATCATCTCTGACTGTGTCTGGGTTTAAGGTGTCATCATCATCATCATCATCCTCATCACCAAATGATTTGGTTTGGAAAGACTTTAAAGGCTCTATCTCATTCTCAGAGAATCTGTGGCAGTTTGTGGGCACTTCCTGCCCCAGGCCAGCACAAGTGGAGCCCAGGTATGACCAGGTAGCTCCTCCTTCTCCACTCACTTCAGTCTCTCCAATGCTTTGGAAAATGAAAATGAAATTGGTTCCTCATGATGGGAAAATAGCTTTTTTGGAGGGGGTCTGTCCCTCTTCCTCACCATTGCTTCCTTGTCCCATGTCCCACCATTCCAGAGCTGCAGCCTGCAGCACACTGTGCATCCTGGGTATGCTTCTCCAGCATGTTTGCTTCCAAACCTGGATACATGTGCAGCCTTATGGGCGGTTTCCAACGAGCTGTGAAAACTGGGTGCAGAAAAGGCCTTGGGCACCCAGTCATGGACCCTCAAGAGTACCCTGGGAGGAGATGCTGTGAGGCTGCAGAAACCTCTGAATTGCTCACCCTGCTCAGCAGCCAACAGGAACAGCAATATCCATGCTCTTCCAAGGCTGGAAGCCTTTGCACTTGCATACATAATGTACCCTTGGCTTCCCTTAATGCAATGCAGCAAATGAAAAAGAGCATGAGAGCCAAAGCGTACAATTAACATGAGCACCCAACTAGTTGAGTGGAGTAAAAGATGTGAATCATCTGTCAGTCTCAATGTGCATGGCTCTCATGAACTTTTCCATAAGGACTTTGGCAAGTAAAGTAAAAAGTCACAGCAGGACAATATTGCACCCTCCCACCTTTCTTTTCTATTTTTCCCCTTTTTGTATTTTCCTTGGGAAATAAAAATAGTTTTGAGAGAAAGCTGCAGGAAATTTCCAGCTGACTCAGCTCTTGAGAACTTTCCCCAAGATTTCATTTGGTTTTGTTCTGCTCTGCATCCCAAAGTATGCAGATTGTGTATTTGCTCAGTGTCTGTATCTCTGAAAGTTCACTGCTCACTGTGAGTGTTAACCTGTTTAATAATTCATCTTCAATAACTGCAGCAACTGTTTGGCTGTTCAGATCAGGTTTTTACTTTCTAAAACCACTCCACACATTTGCTGAGGTGACCCCTTCTGCTCATACTGATCAGAGGAATTATCATTGATTGAATCAGCTTGCATATGCTTTTGCTCGTATTTGTTGATATTTCAAGGACAGAATATTTCAAGGACAAAATTCTCTTATCTTTCTGGATGATGCTGAGATGAAAATAAAATTGTTACATCTGGTGAGAGTTAATTATATTTCAAATCTGTTGCAGTTTAGTTAGCTTGGCCAATAAATACTAAATAGAATGTGCTCAGTATTTGAAGACTATTTTGTGGAAGTTTTCTAAGTTAATGGCCCTATGGAAGGATAAAAAATAAGCTTTAGACCGTCAGTTTTGAAACCCTCTTCTCTGTGCTGGATAAAAAGCTGAATAGTACCCAGACAAAATGCAGCTTAGGTTTATCTTCATTCAAGGGCATTGCACTGGGGCATGTGGTCTGGCACACAGGGCAAGAGAAAGTAAGAAATCACTGTCTCTCCTTACTCAGCAAATTCTTACACAACTGTGAATTTGAAACTCAGGCTTCCTTCTGAATAAGGCCTGAAATAATTTTGGATTTGCTTTTGTCTATATCACATATCAATGGGAAACCTGAGACATGGAAAGAAGCCAGAATGGAATCAAGACATTCCGAGTTTCAATTTATCATCTGCCCAAGGAGATTGAAGGTTTAGCTCCTCTTAGCCTTCAGAAGCACAGGGAGGAGGCAGGCAGGTCAGGCAGAGGGCTTTTTCAATAGCAAGAGAAATGTTGCTGGAAACAACATCAGTTCATTGATGTCCAGAGACAAGAGACAAGAAGTGGTTCCCATAACACCCAAGAAGAGATACATCATCCTCTGGGTGCGGCTGAAAGAAACAAACAGAGGCAACAACCTAAATGCTTCTGAATACAGGAAGCATTGTGTTAATCCATTTTAAAATGAGCTCTATAAACCTAAGAAATCCTTGTTTCTGACCAAACCACTCAGTAGCAGACTAATAAAACCCTACCCTGACACATTCTTTGGCACAGTCATGGGTTAGGGTCACCAGTACTGAATCTTTTGTATCCTCAGGCTGTCTGTTAGTTTTGTGATGAACCAGTGATGACAGATAACTGCACATCCAGGGTTGGGCAGGCCAGACCAGTGTTCACCTCCTCCTTCACCTTAGAGACCTCTGTTGATTTAGTATCAAATGTGGCTTGGTCACTGGATGGTCTATCTGCAGATCAGCTCTGCCTCCAGAAAGGACACTGACAAGATGCCTATGAATTTTCAATGGCCAGGACCTGTGTGAATTAAGAAATAGCAATTGCAATAGCTGAGAAAATTTTTATGTGAATGTCTTTATGAAGTGAAGACAATTCTGAAGCAGTGGTACTCATCAAGATCCATGAAATACTTTTGTAGTCCTGTTTATTTTCCTAAGTGCTTGTGTTTTGCATTTTGGGTCATCCTTACCAAGGTGATACCTGATGCATTTCCTGCAGGACACAATTACATCTTTTCTACAGAGATGGGTTGAAACAGTAGCTTGACTGCAAAGAAGACTAGTCCTTGCTATGCCAGAATCTTGAGGCCACTGGAAAATTAAATTACTGAACATGGTCTTGATCTTGTGATACACCCAGTAAGATTACCCTGTTACATGAAGAGTCCCACTGGTCCTAGGAAAACAAGTGACCAGGGATGTCTTTTGCCTTGCGTGAATGTAAGGGTCTAAAGTTACAGGAGGACTTGTATCCGTGTAAAAGCTGCATGAAAATGTCTTTCAGGATCAGGCTATAGATGCATACTGTGACTTAATTTTTAAATTAAGTAAATAATTTTTTATTGTAAATAATTTTTCTCCCTATGGAGGTATTAGGTTTTTAGAGACTTTAAAGGCAGGCAGCCTTGGCAAGTATAATGTCATTCAATGAGATTTGTGAAGTTAGATGAATATTGAAATTTCATGCAAAAACATCAGTATGTTTCCTTCTATCAGCTGTTTTATGATTGCTGTTGATTTACATAGGTATAATGTCTTTTCCTCATTCCTCTTCTCCCATAATCTTGTGGCTTATAAATTTAAAAACTTGTAGATGGTGGAGTTTTCACTTCTCTCTTAAATCTCGCACAGGTAGGAAAACACAGGCCTAATGGGTGTGTCTAATCTTCAGAAGAAAATGGAGGGAAAAGAATATTTAGGAGAAGTCAGGTCAGCTTCCTTTGTCCTTGAATCTGAGACAGAAGGATGTCTTTTCTGGCCAAACTGCAAGATCAGGTACAGCAGATGGGACTCAACTCAGGCCCAAAGAGGGATCTTTTGTTAGTCATCTGTAGACAAACTGATTTTCCTGGGATTCAAGAACAGATGGGCATCTAGGGGTAGTTTTATAAGTCTTCATACTTTTTGGAGCACAATGGCAGATTAAGTGCTTTTGGCGAGATCCACAAAGTTCTGGGCAGATATTTTATTTCTGCAGAAAAATTGGTTTGGGTGTGTGTCTGGGTTGCAGGGAAGGAAATGAGTCATAAATGTTGGATGCTCAGATTCACTGGGGTATCCAAATCTAGAGATAGGTCTCCTTGCCACTTGTGGTTTTCTGAAGACCATATAAAGTCTACCTCAGCTTCTTCTCATGTTGTGAACCATTCTAGAGAGTCCTTTCATGTCAAAAATGAAACAAAATGGCATTTTCTAGGCAGAAGACAAAGGGGCTGAGAGAGGCAACTGCTTAAGCTGACACTGCTGCCAAAAGGATACTTCCAGGAGTTTTGGTGATCTTCACTGTGGGGCAGGTGTTAGGAGGAGACACAGATCACAGCTATTTTTTAGGAATAACCTATTTAGTTGTTAAAAGAATCAAACTGTAATTTCATTAATTCACCTAGTGAATTAGTGGTACATGGGTGAGTACCCATGTACTTATTAGCCCCTCACTCATGGCTGAGTGGTTGTGGCAGTGTCTGGAAGTCGCAAGCCCAGCTGCGTATTCAGAACCGTGGGGTCAAACTGGCTCATGTGGCTGCCTGGCAGGTATCTGCAAAATCCCTCTGAGTATATTCTGGGTCATCAGGGGAGTGTGTATTTCTGCATACAGCAGCTGTCACACTCCTGGATAAAGTCTGAACATGGAACCTCTCATTGCTGCCAGGGGTTCCAGCAGACTCCTGTTTGCTGAGTTTATTGATTCTTCTGGACTACACAGCATTGCCAGTATACAGTGCAAATAAACCCCTGGAAGAGTTTCAGGCACTACTTTCTCAGTACATACCTCTCTTGTTTTCTGGTGACAGCATCACCTGACCAGTGTTTCGTGACTTTTTATTAGGACTGGATATTTTTAAGTGCAAGAAAGAAAAATCAACAGAATCACCTTGAATTTTCCAGCCAGGATCAGTCTATGATGAATGGCTGGAAGGGTCTTTATCTTCTGCCCACTGAGTTTGGACATCTCATATCAAACTGGAGCATTTGTATTTTTTGAAGTGGTATTCCCTCTAAATGAATGAGTTATTTAATTAGAAAAAATAAATTGATTTCTTGAATTTCTAGCTGTGCAACTAGAATTTCAACCATTTTTAGTCTTAAGTTTCACTGGTGCACTTAAATGAACTTGCAATATGCCTGCAGCTCTGGCACTAATATGCCACGGATGGGGAGCAGTAACTGACAAAAGATATAACCTGAATGCAGTCAGGACCATGTTTCCCCAGCTCAAAATATGATTGACACTTTTTATTATCAGTTGAAAAATTACACATCTTAAAAATGTGTGATAGGTAAATAACAGTTTTTTTGCTGCATTCCCAAGCTGAAAAAGCAGCTTGCCAGGCAATTTTTGGCAGAAAACAACAAAAGCTTACTATTACACTTGCAAACCAAGTGAGAAACAGTAAAAGTGTACTGGTGTAAGAAAAACACATGCAGACTAAGCTTCACTTGATCTCTGATGAAAAATAGCACCTTATATTTCAACAGATATTTATTTTTATGATTTTTATGCCTGTCATCTTCAATTTCTTTTTCAAAACATCTTGCTGACATTTCTTGAGAGTTTTTTCAAGCTTCTGAAATCCCATTAGCATCTTTCATGCTCTCAGACTACAGGGCTTGACTGGTAGTATCACTATAATGTTGTCTTTTACATTCTTTTACCAGTCTTTATGTCTGGGAAACGATGAAGTCAAAATTTTTGGTATTACCCCTTCATGACCTCAGACAAAAAATTTGAAAGAAGATTTTTAGGGTGTCTTCTCAATTATTTTTCTTATTCATTATGACTGCAATACAAGTGAAAGAAAAAACAGCCAAGAAAGTATGCCTGGATTTGGTGTGGAAATCTGTTTGTATTAGTGCTTTTATGTAAATGTGAACCATTTTGCAGTGTACTCTTTAAGTTATGGGTTTTTAAGTAAGAGAGGGGAAATCACAAGGGTAATATTTGCTGAGTAGGGAGAAATATCTCTCATATGTAAGGAGAGATAACGCTAAGATGTGTGAGGGGGCTGTACACTGAGTTTCCTTCCCCAAAAAAAGGCATTTGTATTGAAGACTTTTGGGATGAGTTGTTGGGCCAGAGTCCTTCATAGAGTCACCCTTGCTTTGTGGTGGTTATCTGGGTTGTGCCATGGGACAGGGCAGAGACTGGGCCTCTGGCACTTGCTTTGACCATGGACAAAAAAATAATCCCTCAATTTAGCTATCTGTGATTAATGCTTATTGCTAGTGGTCATTGTCAATGATTGAAGTGGTAGGGATGAATATTTCAAATAAAGTTGGCATCTATTGCACATCTCCTTTATCCATTTTGGAAGAAATTTTAGCTTTGGGCTGGATATGCAAATAGTGAATGTTAAATAGCAGGATTAGTAAGAAGCCAGAGGCTCAGCTGGGAAGAGGGAGAAGCAAAACAATGAGATTTGGCTGCTGTAGGTATTTTCAAGTGGGTCAGACTATGGTATCTGTAGCAAGACATTAGGCATACTGCCTGTTGAATTAGGCCTGTGGGAAGGTCTGTTAGATTGCTGAGCAGAAAAAAAATGGGCAAGTGAAGATCCATAGCTCTGAAACAATTTTTGCACTATTTACTAGACAGCAGGGCAGTCAGGTATGGTGTCCTCTGGAGGTTTCAAAGGCGCTGGTTGCATTCACAGCATATAGTAGAGGAAGAGTGCTAGTCCACTTAGCCCATCAAGCTTCTGGCTGCCTTTGTCTAGGGGCAATTCTTCAAACAGACCCATTTCTTGGCAGCCTCATTCTCTACTCCTACCCTTTCCTCTTTTGACTGTGCTGGTTTCTAACCAATTAACCTCCAGTCTTATTTTACAGATTTTGTTTTACTGTTTATGTCCCCTTAATCTGACTGCTCTTTGCTGTCTCATAATTCATTCTGCATGTCTCACATGAGCCATCACCCTGGATGGCTGGTTTCTATGAATCCCTCTGTCACCTTAACCCTGTTTTCCTACAACTTGAAACATATCCAAACATTTTTATCTGAGCTATCTTTGTTTCTAGTTCTGCAGGATTTATTGTTTTCTGGTATAGATTCTTTAAAAATACACAATTTGAAAAAATCTTCAGTAGGTGTTTGATTTTGGGGTGCTTGGTATTTCTCAAATGTGCTTGGTTCCAGCTCACTTGTCTAATAAACATTGTATGATAGTAGTGGTCAAAGTCTGTAGTCCTTGCAATATAACACATTTTTCTTTTATCTCCTTCTGTCACTGTTGGATGGGAATTGATCTGTTTAAGTGTATGATATGGTCTCTTACTAATGGTTCACAAATCTCTCTCTGTCAAGTGAGTGCCCATATCACATAATAAAATTCATCTCCACTGTGGAAGACTCCCAGGGGTCTGAGCAAAGCTGGTCACACTGTCTGGAATAAACTTTTTTTTCCTCCTTAGACACTGGTTTATCTCAGAGTATCTTAGCTGGACCAAAAGACAGATATTTTAAAAGCTGTTTTTATATTAAAAAAAAAGTTACCAGCAGCTAGAATGGGTTTGCTGTGGTCTGTCAGTCTGAAATGATCTGTTCTGAGTCCTGAATGTCAAAATACATGATATTTTTGAACTGACATTTTGGGGACATTATTTCTTCATGGAAAGTTCAAGCACATTCAACTATCCATCTCTTTTTGGCATGCAGCCAAACCCATGAAATTTCAAACTGAGCAGAAAAACTTTATTTTTCTTGTTATTGTTGCTGTTGTTATCATCTTCCTCCTATTTAATTCTGGCTGTGTAATTTAGTTCTTACACATGTCCCAGGACCAGCACCATCAGTAGTCAGTAAAGATACAATCCTGTAAGTTATGGAAAAGGTGTGGATTTAGAATAAGTCTCATTGAAGCCTTGATGCTGTTGTCAACTCCACTTTTCATATCCCTACCAACCCTTTGACTTTTTGTACTACATTTCCCCTTCTGCTCTCATTCTGACTGATCAGGACAGCTTCAATGTAGCAAGACCCACTGTGCCACAGTGACTGTAAACCTATGGAAACAGTGTGAAGTGCCAAGGAGTACATGCTGGTGAGGAAAGGAGGCTTCTTGATAGAGTTAGACAGAGTAGATGTGCTTAGAACACTGTATTGGCCAAATTCTGACCCAACTGTAATTTAATGTGTTAATGTAGTGCCTGTAAAGTTTTACTCATGTGAAATGGAGGCTGAATTATTTTCACAGAACTTTCAGCCTTCCAGCTCAAGAATGCTAGGATAGGCCAAGATGTGTTGGCTCTTTTTCTCTTTTTTTTTCCATCCAGTTTTCATAACATTGTCTGGTGTTTGAGTACATAACATATAAGGGACTTGATGATGTGCTATTCATTATCACCCTTCCTTCCTGTTTGCAAATGGTGCCATCCCCATGGTCCGATCACTGTCTTTCCAACCTTTAACCCAGCACCACTGTGTTCATCACTAAACCATGTCCCAGAGTACCACATCTACTCCTTTCTCTTAATACTTCCACAGATGATGATTCTACCACATCCCGGGTGTGTTCCAATGCATGATGACCTTTTCAACAAAGAAATTTTTCCTAATATCTAATCGAAACCTTCCTGGGTGCAACTTGAGGCCATTTCCTCTTGTCCTGTTACTTGCTACCTGGGAGAAGAGACCAATCCCCACCTCACTAAAATCATTGTAGACTGCTGGCTTCAAAATCCCCTTCCTCCCTCTTTGTGTATGGCCAAGCCTTTCCTCTGTCACCTGCTTCTACATATTCTCTTCTTATATCTTTTCTACACCTCCTCAAAATAAGGAGGAGGGATAGAAAACTTTCTTATTGCCTTTGCAGTTAAATATTACTCTTTCATATTTTTTTTTTCCTGTTCCCTGCTTGGACTTCTTCCACCATTGGCGAAAAAATAGCAATAAAGTTGCTGTAGTTTAAATTATTTCTTGCCTATGTGGTCCTTGCTCAATAGAGATTGTGCAGATTCTGTGTTAGTGTCAGGTGGCATTATTACTTCCCTGCCCTGTGGGCACACATCATATGGAGAAGAATTCCCAGTCATATAACAAATAGGTAGAAACTGTCACTGAAGCCCAGCATAAAATTTTGGCTATTTTTCTATAGAAAATTTGGGAAGACTTAGCTTTAGCTGCTCTAAAGAGAATTAATTCCTAATAACCTTTATCTCCAGCACTTCAATGACACTGCTCCAGCCGAGGTGTCAAACCCTTCATGAAATGGAGTGTATGTATACTCCTCTTTCAGCCCTAAAGCTTTCTAACCAGGCTGGGCAATTGAGGGGGACTCTAGCTTCGTCTCACTGAATCTCAAGGCAGCTATATAGAAAATCCATTGTATGCCTTCCTTGCCCTAGGCTGGACTGTGATGGGTGCATACTGTCCAAGTACCTATGTGAGGGACCTTAAAGGGCTGCCCTGTAAAAGTTTAATGTCTTTAGTGATAGCATCAGAGTCCCAATACTGCAGAGTTTCTGGGCTCTGCACAGGGATTTGAAGGTGGGAATGCAGTGCTTGCAGTCCAGAGAGAGACATAATAGCAGTGATGCCTCAGCCCTTGCCACAGCAGCTCCTCTGATGCTGAGGCACTCAGACTGCTCAGGTCAGTGACTTGTGTCCCTGGATGCTCTGTCTGAGCCTGTGTGTGTGCGTGGGGAAGAACAAGTCTGCAGCTACTCTGCAGAGTCTGTGGAGCTGGCTTAAGGTGATGGGTTGGGACACGTGTGTGGAGGGGCCCTTCAAAATGCATTTGTGGGCAGTGAGATGATGCCTTGGCTGTGTGGGTCTCTCTCAGGCACTCACTGTTCTGTGGTGCCTCAATTCTTGCTGAAAGGAAGGCAGTTGCTATATTTATGGCAGAAATTTGTGGCCACTGGGGATTTGTCTCCATGAGCAAAGGCTCAATTAACAACTGGCTTCTTCTACAGGACTATGAATTACTGCTTTCCTGGTCCCTAGAGTTTTACTCCAGGTTCTTTAATGCATTGAAATTGGTATTTGCCCTGTGTAACTTTATGCTCAGAGACCTGTTACCTCCATCTGTAACTCTGCTGGTTAATGGAGTGAAGCAGGCACTAAACAATGCGAGACCTTCCCACTCCCACACCTCTCCATTAGCTTTGTTTCGGGCCCATGGCCTCACTTACATCCCTACTATAGCTGTCAACATGACCACCCCTTTTCCACCCCAAATCTAGCCAGCTGAGTAAGGCATGACCCATTAGCCTCACATCCACAGACTGTACCTGTTCCCCAAATCCTCTTGCCCCAGGGACTACACTCAGGCAAACATCTAAGCTCATTTAATTGGAAATGGGACTTCTGCCAGTCCCCTTGGAGCTGGGGATCAGCAGGGCTTTTCCCAGTTTAGCAGACACAGTCCCAGAATTGTGTTTTCCTTCTCATTTGGTATATCTAAAATAGGATGATGTGGTGTCCGTTGAGAAAAGAGGCTCTGGATTTGCTGCCTGTGAGATTTCATTGTAAGCTGATAAGCATAGTCATCTACAGCAAATGCCAGTGCTGTTAAAGAAGGATTATATACAGATGAGGAGTTAATAGGTTAGGAAATATTTGCCTAATATTTTACTGGAGATGTATTGCCAGTAATGAGCAACTGACTCTCAGCAAATCACATGCAGGCAAGCAGAGTACAGCCAATAAATACACCATCAGGGGAGAAAAAATGGTGCTTTGGTGACGCCTGCATCCTACAGTTCCTGTCCAGAAACATTATTTCAGATGACAGGAGTTTAAGACAAGCATTTGGCCTCAGACCCTTCAGATTTGTTCTGTGAATCATCAGGCTGACAGTGTTCAAAATACTGTTAAAAAATAGAGAAGGAAATGGGTGCTTGACATAGGTTTGACCCTTGCTTAAAAAGTACTTAAATATGGTGATGACTGGTACAATTTTGCTCTACGCTTTTATTTGAAGGTCATTAACAGCCCCTGATCAGCTTTAACTACAGATGGCATAGTGGCAACATCCTTTCTTGGGAAAAAGAAAGAAGCAAGAAGACCTTAAAGAAAATGTTTCCTTGGAGTCCAGTACGAGTTTTGCGCAGAACAGTCTTCTGGAGCAGGTAAGTCAGGCAGAGGTCAAACACGGTTTGGTGGTGCCACCGAGTTTCTGCTTCAGACTGGGACTTCATATGAGCTGTTAGCGATGGATTTTACTCCAGATTCACAGCATTTTTACTTCTCTTACATATTTAAAGCCCATCCCATAGTTTTGCAGTTTAAAGACATCTTCAAACTACCATTTATAGCTGATGCCTATTGCATTCCTTTATTCTACTGCAAGGCAAAGTCTTTGGCAGTGTCAGTGAGTCCCTGGTGGAAGGGAAGCCAGAAGAGGCTGCAGTGAAAGCTCTTTGTCCTTATATTCCCAAGCAAGCCCTTAGGCTAGTTGCTTGCCCTGAGACATTAGTTAATCAGCTGGTATGGTGTAGGGGCCAGCTGTGTATTGGCCTTCTACTGATGCTGTAACAACCCTATCACTGTTATAATATGTTAGACCTAATTAATTTTCCCTGCTTGCCACCACTTGGTTCTGCTTATATCAAGCACTAATGAGTAGTTGACAGTAGTTAATGAGCTTCTGCAGCAAGCAATTCAATTTTTTCACTGACTAAAATTACTTACTTCTTCTGGGCACCACGCTCCCCTTCTCTGGGATGTTTGGCACCATCAGATTGCCACTGGGTCATGCAGAATCCATCTCCACTGGTAAGAGACTGCAGCTGTAGGTGCGGTCCAGCTGCCCTCCTCCACTGAGCAGGGGAGCTGGGCTTTTGTCCACAGCTTTCCACACTGGTCTGCAGACCAGTTCAGCTCTTTTCCTGGTGACATGCCTAGCCAGCCAACCCAAGCAATCCATGCTCTGTAGCCATGGTGTCAAAGCCCAGTGATGGGCTTTGTAACGGTGCTTTTGGTGAGTCCTGCTCTGGTAAGGCTACTATGGTACATCTTCTTCAGTTGTCCAAGATCATAGAATCATGGAATGGTTTGGAATGGAAAGGACTTTAAGATCATCTAGTTCCAATGCCACTGCTATTGGTAGAGACACCTTCTACTAGACCAGGTTGTTCAGAGCTCTATACAACCTGGCCTTGAATGCTTCCAGGGATGGAAGTTTTGATAAAAAAGGTTTCAGTATGGATTGCTCACGGGGAAGAGGATCTTCTCTGTGCCCAGATATTTAGGAACAGTATCAATATTTTCCTGCTTTCCCACAGGTGCTTTAGGTGTCATTGGCTTGCTTTGTACCAGCTATAAAGTACTCTAATTATAGTGAAATGAACAACTTGCTTATGCCAGATAGACACCTAAATTCTTCTGAAAATCATGGTGAAATGACTTCCTTAAGATGCATTTGGCACTTGGAGGTATCTGTAGAGCAGAAGTACTGCTCACCTACCTTGTAGCTTTGGTCCCAATTTTCCAAACTGGGAGATAATGTCTTTCAAACCACAGGCTGTGAATGGACAACTAAGTCCAGATACTTGGCTGTCTGTGTGAAGGAACTATTAAAATACAGAGAGAAGCACAAATAAGAAAATGTGACCATTAGGGACATACTGTATGCCTTGCCAAGGCAAAAGGCTGGCAAAGTTTGCCATCCTTTTGCATCATGTCTAGCATGATGTAGGAAGCTAGACATCACAGCATGTCTAGCTTCCTACAATTTTGAGGAGTTTCTGTCTAACTTTATAAAGATTGTTTTCTAAGTTTCTCTTGCTTCTGCAGAATATAGTCTGGGAAATTGGCTCAGGTTGACCTAAACAGAGGATGAAGAAGAAAGTATTTTAATAAGATACCCTGCTAAATGTCAATTGTTTTGATTATCTCCCTCTTTTGAATCTATTGGAGACATCTAAAGCATCAAAATGAATGTTTAGATAATTAACCATCCTTGTGATTGCACATGTAAAACCGTGTCGAGAGTTTTTTCCCTATAGTCTCAGTTGTGGCTCCCAGAGCCATATGGAGGCTCTGTGGTCCTCTGTGGACTGTAGATAGTACTGTCTGTGTCAAAAGCAGTGTCCCCATCATGTTACTGCCTCTGCTGGGGACTGACAATGTTCACATGGCCTCCCTGGAGCCCACAAACCATCTGCAAAGATATTCCTGGAATGGCCAAACCCCAAAGTTCTTGAGCTGTTGGGATCCCATAGCACAAGTGAGTTTATGCTCCACTAAACTGCTCACAGGCAGCTATAATGTAATTATTACAGTCCTTTTCCCCATAGCTGTGCAGTGATGTCATAAACATGTAATGATTATTTAATTATAAAAAATATTCTGGTAATTATTCACCAAGATGCTGATGCTACTGAATTCACAGCAGAGCTGTGGTAAGGAGAAAGTGCTTGTACTTCAGGATTCAGGATGAATCTTCTTGGTGGCAACTTTCATATCAGTGTGAAATGAAAAAGAAATAAAAAAGAGCAAGAAGGAAAAAGGTGTCTTAGTCATTTTTCAAACCATCCTCCTAATTCCAGACTTGTGTCTGTCTTGTGTGATAGGTATGATAATTTCTCAAGACAAAATAAAAGCATTGTATTTCTCTTTTACTATTCTGCTCCAAGGAAGAAAGACAAATTATGCCTTGTGAAGAAGCCATTTGCTATAAAGTGTAAAAATGCTTTAATATTAATATTTTATAATAAAATTCATGACATATTTATAAACACTCTATCAAGCATTTACAACTGAACCACAGCTGAGAGCTTGGACCGGAATAAATAAGCAAGGACACAGCTAGTATGAAATATACAGCTTAATTTTTATAATTGTGTGTGCTTTATTCTTTACACAAATGAAATGGATGCGCAGAGTATTTACACATAACAGGAGTGTAAGCTGGACAGGGTGTTTTGTAAACTCCAGTTCAGATTCTGAGTACCCCACACTACAGCTGGATTGAGAAACATCCTGCTAAAGAGACACGCGCCGGACATTGTGCTGGAGGGAGCAGCTTGGTGCATACAGGCTGCTGCACTCAGAAATTCAAACTGGCCAATTCAAATTTAGGAGCACAAGTCCAGAAATTAGAAGGCTGCTATCCCACTAAGAGCCAACAGTGTTGTCATTATTTCCCCCTTTTTTTAATGCTTTTTCCCCCCCCACCAAAGATCTTGCTTAGGATGCTGGCTCCCATCAGGGCTGTTTTACATCAGGGCAAGTTGCCTGTGCTGTAGGGCCAGAAGGTGTAAGCTGCTAATGTAGTGTGAGAGATGATGGATCGCCTCTCCTGCTTTTCACCTTAAAGACAGTCTCAAAAAGGGCAAATGAAGTGGTAGTTCCTGTAGTTCTTGTGACATGTCAGTGCAGCTGAAGCCTTCTGGCTTCAAATCCATTTGGCCCTTGGGGTGTCTTTTTGTTACCAATTTCACAGCACTGGCCTCAAAAAAATCTTGGTCCACGACTTGGCCCTCTGGGTGTTACAGTAAAATAAGCAGTAAATAGTGATGGAAAGTGCTGAGCCGCACTTAGTGTTTAATCAGGTGCCCTTGGTGTTTTACAGAGATGCAAAAAATATCAGTGCGATGAGAAGGATGGATGTTTAACTTCAGGTGGTATAAATGGGATGGACTCCATTGAAATCAGAGGAGTGACTGTGATTTCCACCGGCTGAGGATCTAGGCTAGCTATATGCTGGAGAGATTTTAGATGTTATCTGTTGTTAGCTTTGATGCTGATTTGTGTCCTAGAATGGAAACTTTGTTTTTTTAGCATAATGACCTCATTCTTATTTCTGAACCATATTGAAAAAATATTTGAATTTTAATGGAAAATAATGGTTTATTCCACCAAGGAATGGGCTTGAGCACTTGCATGCAGTTGCTCAGTGAACCACATGCATAACATGACAGGCAAAATGTGCAAGAGGGAAAATATTGAGATTAAAAGCTGTGAAGGATAGAAGACCACTTTCTGTGAACATAGCTGATATTTATGGCTTTAAATCTGCATCTAAAAAATGAGGTTGATACATTTTCCTCAACACATTTTTTCCTACAAATATCCTATTGTGTTCTCACTTGCTGAATCCTCTGGTCAGGGATGCAATTTGAACAACAGAAATTAAAATACAAGAAAACCAAAACAAAAATACAGTTTGACTGGGTGCTGATGAGCGAGTAACAGCAAAGTTGTAATGCCAACAGTTTCTCCATAGAAAACTAATGTAAATAGGTAGGTGGATGTTGCATACCTAGGACACTGTCGCTGGCTCATAGTGGTTATTAGCTCAGGTACCACACTGCTCTCCAGGATGAGGATTTGTAATTTCAGTGCAATGGAGAGATTTCTTATCCTTGACCTTCACTGAGTGTTTCCTAGGACCCTATCCACACCGGAGCATCAAACCATGCTAGCTACAAACACAATTACATCACAGAATATTGATCTAGAAACAGCCTTTACTACCAAAGAAAATACAAAGCGCTAGCATGGACAGGGTACCTCTGTAGGAAGGGGGATTAAGCAAGAAAGAGGCTCTTTCACTGGTTGATGGTCAGACTGTAAGACCAGTGAAGAAGTGCCATTCCACTGAGCCCTGTTAGCAAGCTCTCAATGAGTCAGTGCATGGAAGATTTTTTTATTTTTTTGTTTGTGGCAAGGAAAAATAATTAAGTTGTAATATTGCACATCTGCACAAAGCTAGCAAGATGTCATTGTGATCATTCATGGGTGGACAAAAAGCTGTGATAATTTTGATTCTGCTTAGACCCTACGGTGCTACACACTGTGCCAGAACATGAGATATAGCACCAGGGGTGTGATCTGGCACTTTTCCTAAAGGGTCCAGCATTTGCATTGGTCTCATGGTTAGATGCTCCCAAGTCCTTTATATGGACAGAAAAGGAATCTGATTATGCTAAGCTGTGTTAGCACCAATATGGAGTCAGGCGCCAATTGCTGTGGGTTGTGAGTTTGGACTTTTTCACCAGATGTAATTTTACATGAGTCTTATGCTTTTCTTCCTCCTCCCACTACCACCCAGTATGATCTGAACAGCTGCAATGCAAAAATGAACTGCAGCTCTGAGGATGCTGCAACATGGAACGCAAAATATCAACACACAAAACAAATGGGAGTACAAGTCCTAAGGGAAATAAGACCTCTCACTGATTCTCTTGACGATTTATTTTTAAATACATGTTTTATTTAAAAAAAAAAAAAAAAAAAAGAAGTGCAATGTCAACTCTAAAATGGAAGCACAAACAACAGACAGGGAAAAATAAATAATGTTACTACAGTAACCAAGGACTGATGGAAAAATTGATTGTACTCAGCCGTAGTGTTACTGTTCACCGTAAAGCACAGCACATGACAAAGCAAAACAGTTACTAATAGGATAGTACCATAAAAGGCTGCATGCTGAACTAAGAAACAAAGAAGCAGATGTGATTGATTGCTTAAAAACAGAGCTGAAAATTAGAATGAAGTTCCTGCTTTAGGATACTTGGTTTTTCAGGTCTGGTGGACTATTTCCCAACCTGGGGCAATAGTATTTTGCTATCATGGAAAAATCCATGGCTTTCAAAGATCTGGGGCCACTCTGTGGACTTCTGCAAAATTATCCAAAATCAAAGCATTCATTAATTTATATTTAAAAAAAAAAAAAGAAAAGTTTATAGCCCTTCTGATTACAAAGCTCTTCTGGAGACTGAACTGAAACCCTTGTTTATACATCTGCGCTGGCCAGGCAAGAAAAATAGTTAAAGAAGTGTGAACTTCTCAAAGTTACCATAGTTGGGCAGTAAGCATGAGCGGCCCTCTCAGAGCCACTAAAATGCCCGTATTTTTAACCCTGTCACTGCTGGTGGCTTTTGCAATCATCCAGCTCATCGCGCTGTCCGCGGAAGGTGGCTGGGTAGACCTGTCAGCTGGACAGGGTGTAGCAATGTAAGCTTCAGACAGACTAGTGCCAGAGGAGTCTATTCAGCATTTGCCCTTAAGACATCTGTAAGCATTAGGGCTGCTGTAGCCACCAGCTATAAGCATGACGCTCCTGCAGTGCAGCAGAGGCAGAAGCGTGGGTTTTAAAGAGAACATGGTCCAGCAGCAGCAAACACAATTCAGTTTTACTGTCATAGCATCTGTTGCAGTTGTCCCCTTGTAAGTTAGTGAAGAATGGCATTAGTATACAGAAGAAGGGCAATGTGAAATGAGAAAAAAACCATCCTTCTCTCCTTCCATACATCCCAAACTGCAATTCCACAGACTTTCCCCAAATCCCTCACAAATGTCTATTGCCTCAGTTTTTGCTTTTAAGACCCTTGTTGACTGTGAAATGAATGAAGATACAAGTTAGTTGGTGACCTGCCTGAAAAGAGAGGAAAGATCAAATGCTTTTTCTATTTCCCTGAACGAAACAGGAAGAATCATAAAACATTTGGGGATTAAGGATGCATCCTTCCTAAGAGAGAAATTATTAACTGCATTTAAGCACTGACATTTTGATTCTGAATAGTTGTCCCTCTCAAAGATGCATTGTCCTTTTGTGTTCAGAAAATTCCTACAGGGCAGTGAGTTCAAGAGATCTTTCCACAGAAGTTCATCATGATTAAACAGAGGCAAGGGAGAGGATTAAATTGAAAGAAAAACAAGCTGACAACTACAATTTAAGGAATTATCTTGCTTGTCATTAATAATAGAGAATCTGTTATGGAAGAGGTATAATGCAACTTGATGGTCCTCTTTACATTTGACAGTCGCACAAGGGTGTAAATATTTAATCTTTCAATTAATTAATCTTTACAAAATATCTTCACAAAAACATTTTACCTATAGAAATTAGTTTCTATACATCAATATATTTTTATTTTTATAAATTATTCCATCTTTAAGTGCCTTCTATCAATATAAATGATAAAATAGACAATCAAAAATTTTAAAGCTTTTCCCAGTTGTATCCCTCCTTGTTAACATAGATGCTGTGAATCCTCATACATGTGTGTGTCCGCATGGGAATGTGTTTGTGTGCATGTGTGTGTGATGTGAAATGCTTCCATCCTCTCCCACCCCTAAACACCATCAAAATAAACCATATTGTTGGTAGCTCCTGATGCAATAGTGCTTCCAAAGGGCAAAAAGAAATGCTTGACTTGGTTTCAGAAATCAAAAGATGTGCATAGTTACCAAAGTCGAGGTGTACCAACTACAAATGTGCAATGACAAGCTTAGAACAGGACCCACCTCCCAGTCAGGTCACAGTGTCCTAACAGTGACCTCAGTAGGACGTGGACCAAATACTCTGAGCTTGATTTTGCAAGGTGCATGTGGCCCTGATCTAGCAAAAATGCTTAAGCCTGTGCTTAGCTTTGAGCATGTGAATTGTCCTACTGGAACTGGTGGGACTGAACGGCATAGGGAAGGGTCACAAGTGACTCCAAGTCAACAGGCTACTCATGTGTAGGAATTGGGGTCAAGTGCTGAGCGCCTTGCAGGATCAAGCCCTATATGAGGTTCAAGAGCTGGGAACTTCTCTAAAGCAATCAACACACTGAGCTCAGCCATTGAAATTGATCAAAATGTCCGCGTGGGCACAGGAGGTGGCTTAGCTCCCCTTGACAGAGGGTCTCCATGTCAAAAGTTTATACCTACAACTCGTGCTCTGAGCACACAACAGATTTGCTTTATATGGTAGAAGTCTTTTTGTTCCTACCCTTTGACCCATCAGTGTCCTTCATGGCTTCAAACACTTTGTGTTGTACATTCATCAAAATTCACATTGACTGCAAAGAACATAAATGCAACAAAAACAGGAAAGCCTCCAAATAGTATATTATAGTTTTCTTCTAAATATTCTCCCGTCGTAATCAGAGGTGCAGTGGCTAATTTATAATTTTTCCTTTGAAGGAATCCAGATGAAAGGCCCAGATTGTTCTTCAATTACAAGTTTGCATTGATTATATATATCTTCTAAGCTATCTCCTTGGACAATAGCTGCAGTAGAGAAAACATATCAATATTTATTTTAATTCAGAGATACATCATCCAGTGTCAGCAGATCTTCAGCATACTCATAGACACTCATGGAATAAGAATGAATACTGGCATACTGAGATGTTGATTATGGAAAAGTCATACCCCTGCAGATGACAACGAACTTCAAATCAATGGCACCTGCCTATGACAGAGACCCATCCCACTGCTCGTACTGAGAAGACTGAGCCAGATTAGTTCAGAGAACTAGCACTTCTGTCCTGGGGAGGGCAGCACAAGAGATTCCCACTGTTGGAATTCCCACACTTCATTTGATTTAGAACCTACTTCAGCAGTGGGCAGCAGCAGATTTACAACCTTTCTGATCTGGTTATAATGAGTTCACTCTTGGCTGCTGAGGTTAAGATCATGCCCAAGCTGACAGAAGGTAAAGCAACTGTAACACAAAGCACAGAGGTTTGTCCCTCAATTTCCCTTGGCATAGACACTCCCTCAGGACATCAAACTTTTGAGGAGTCAAGTGCCTCCTTAATTCAACTTAAGTCAACTGCTCTTAAATTTCAAAGAAACAATACCCTCAAGCCAGAAGTCCTTGCTCTGGGCACACTAAACTGATAGGTGCTCTAGGTCAAAGACAGAGTTGATCTACTAGTTTTGCAATAGAAGACTATACATTGATAAAAAAACTGTATTAATAAGAACATACCTGTGAAATATTCTCCAAATTCTTGTTCTAATTTAATTGCTCGATCATAGGTTTTCTTTGCTTGCTCCTCTGTAAGACGTTTATTCATTTCCCTAGAAACATGAAGGGAGTAATCAAAAAGTTTAGATTCTTGCTAGAATGGCTTTTAAAAGGTATGATCAACTGAATCACAGATGGATTGAGATTGGTAAAAGAATAAAATCATTAAATTCTTCTAACAGTTCATTGACAACTTCAATATTTTCAATTTAATTTAATTCTTATGTAGTACAAAACTACTTATTCAGACTATTTTCCATTTCACTTTTCTCCACCAGATTTTTATTTTGGGTTCACTGTTCTACATTCTCAAACCAAATATAAGGCCCAAGTCTGGTAGCTGCTAACAAAGATAAATTTGAGACATCAGGTAGACAATAGACAGGTCTGGAATCCAGGATGTCCCATAGTTTGAGCACTCAGCACTCCTGCCTGAAGCTACCTCAGGAACCTCTGTACCTCCCAGACACAGCTGGTGGTCTCAGATGGATAAGGTTGGACTGACTGCTTATTGGGTGCCAATAAGTATAAAAACAAAGACAGACAGTAACATTCTGGTTTTTTCCATGTTTTGTTATTTGATGGAGCATTTCTGTTTCAACAGAAGCATTATTTAATACCTTTAAGACCTTTGAGTTGTCTTGCCCATGCACGCTCAGTATTAATACCACTGTATACTTGCAATAAATCAAGCTCATGCTCATTCACTGCCTTATATGCCCGTACATGTCCAAATTATCAATAATAAATGGAGTTTGCTTGTCCTAGCATTTTTTCCCATCATAGATTAATTTTTTTCTTAAAACATGACAGAAATTTTCTGAGGCAACTAGGAAAGCATCAATCTGATTTCATGCCTTGCACTGAATCATATGATTATATGGTAATGGACTGTATACATTATGCCATGGGTGATGCATGTAGGAAATTATCGACCTTATGGTACAAAAAAAATGCTCTATGAAGTGCACAACAGTATGAACTTGCTACAGCTAACTCCTATTTGGCTTCTGAAAAACATTCTGGAAGATGTCCAGGATGCAAAAAGGTGATTCCAGAAATGGCTTAAAGCTACTTGCCTATATAAGTAACCATATAGCTGGGAACACTGCTTAGAAAAATCTCTTTGCAAATACTAATGCCATGAAGAAAGCAGGTTTATAAAATGAAGGCCAAGAAAGATTTCTTCTAAAATTTATGACAGTTATTTGTAGATTACATAAAAAGGTTTAATATAATCTGGGTGTTGTTCTGCTAAATTAGTAATAATACTAATTCTATTTATTGGAAAGATATCTAATCAAATTCAGGCGGACTCCACATCAGCTTCACCTACTTCAGGTGACTGAACTAAAACTCTGTCTTGAAATGGGACATGCCACTGCAAATTCTTAGACAAAATAACATTTTCATTTTACAGGCACTTAACCAATATTGGAATGCTAACAACATCCTCTTCCTTTCAGATCTGTTTCTGGTAAATTTTTGAGAAGTCTTCCTCAAGATATTTTCTGCTATTCTGCTTGGAATAGCAGAAAAGGTAATACAAATAAAAATATAAACAAGTGTTTAAAATAGGAAGTACTTTGAAACAGGTAGAAATTTGCATTACACTTTCAGGTTGTAGATTTGCCTGGTGTATAAAACTGTGCTGGTTGTATTCCTGACTCTGCCCATTCTGTGCCTTATGAAGAGAGGATGAAGAAGGGGGAGGACCATGATGTCCATTTTTCATGATGAAAAAAGTGCTGTCATATTGCAGTGCCTTCTATTTCTTATTTCTTAACTGGGGACCTGCACATCTGGTGAATTCAAAATAAAGTGCATATTTTCCAGGGTTTTCCTCCTCTCCCAGTGAAGAGCTCACTCTGGCTGGTTCTTTCTTCACTGGTCTCATTCCTCTAGAGACAGAGGCTGATTGAGGGGTATGAACAAGCATACCTCTGGGAGTAAACCAGGTGCAGTCATGTAGGAGTGGGAAGAAATGGAGGGGAGGGAGGGAAGGAAGGCAGGAAGAAGGCAGGAAGGAAGGCAGGAAGGAAGGCAGGAAGGCAGGAAGGAAGGCAGGAAGGCAGGAAGGCAGGAAGGCAGGAAGGCAGGAAGGCAGGAAGGAAGGAAGGAAGGAAGGAAGGAAGGAAGGAGCAATTTGTTTACAGCAATGGCCATGTGTTCTTTCAAGTGCAGGTGCATGATTTATGCTCCCTTCACTCTTCTTACTCTCACTTCAGATGGGTGCAAATGAGCACATGCATAAATGAGAGCCTACAACCTTATGTGCTAATTTGATGAGGGATAAATCTTTTGCCTTTGTTTCTCTGCATCTCATGATTAGAAATTTTTTGTCTTTTGTGTTTTGACTTTTCTATTGAAGTAGCTTTCAACTCATTTGTATGAACAGGAGTAATAGTTATGACAGATAAACCTATCTTTTTTGTGTTGCAGTAGTTACATACCAAAAAAAGACTGAATCACAGAATCATTAAGTTGGAAAAGACCTCCAAGATCAGCAAGTCCAACCTTTGACTGATCACCACCTTGTTAACTAGACCATAGCACTGAGTGCTAAGACCAGGCATTTCTTAAACAGCTCACTTGTTTTACTGCCCTAAGTGAAGTATTAGCATTGTTTTGGTTCAATAACAGAATACTTGTCATAATATTTTGCATCTTCATAACACCATTCAGTCTATTCAAGGATTTTCTGTTCTAACATCAAATCAACAAAGCCTTTATGTTATTGCCACTTTCCTGGTTCTGCCTGATGTTTTTTTCAGAGTAAGAGACGCTTTTATTTACTTGTTTTTTTTTAATCACTCCAAGGCAATGCCAGCATTAAACAAATAATGGAAATGTTTTATGAATGGGAAAACTGTACGTAAAGATCTCTGTTAAAACAATCACTGCAGAAGGCAGGCTATCAAACTACCCTTCCCCTTCTATATAGCGACAAAATCAGAATATTATTGAATTGTAGGGCTGGAAGAAAAGTCAGGAAGTCAGGATGGTGCTGTGCAAGTACCAGATATTCTGAATCATTCCTTGTAATGTGGCTGGACATACAACAAGCTCATTGCCAAAGGCAGGGCCAGAAGAATGCATATTCCAGAGATGGTGCATGTTGGCATTCTCTAGCTCTGTGACCAGTGGCTGCAGCCACACTGTTACCAGACACACATCTGTCACATGAGGGGGAGTGCCAACATTTTAGCTGTCAAACACATACCTATGGCACTACCTGGCATTTGCAGAGCCCTCGGGGAGGGGAATCACAGAATTAGTAAGTTGGAAGAGACCTTCAAGACCATTGACTCCAACCCAGCCCTAATACCTCAACTAAACCATGGCACTGAGAGCCATTTCCAGTCTTTTTTTAACCACATCCAGGGATGGTGACTCCACCATCTCCCCGGGCAAACCTTTCCAGTACTTTATAACCCTTTCTGTAAAAAACTTTTTCCTAATATCCAACCTATATTTCCCTTGGCTCAGCTCAAGACTGTGTCCTCTCATTCTGTCAGTTGCTGCCTGGAGAAAGAGACTGACCTGACCATAACCACCTTTCAGGGAGTTGTAGAGAGTGATAAGGTCACCTCTGAGTCTCCTTTTCTCCAGGCTGAACAATCCCAGCTCCCTCAGTTGTTCCTCACAGGGCTTGTGTTCCCAGCCCCTCACCAGCCTCGTTGCCTCCTCTGGACACGCTCCAGCATCTCAACGTCCTTCCCAAACTGAGGGCCCAGAGCTGGACACAGCACTCCAGGTGAGGCCTCACCAGTGCTGAGTACAGGGGGAGAATGACCTCCCTGCTCCTGCTGGCCACACTATTCCTGATCCAGGCCAGGATGCCAGTGGCCTTCTTGGCCACCAGGGCACACTGCTGGCTCATGTCCATGCACCTGTCACAAGTACCCCCAGGTGTGTTTCTGCCTGGGCACTGCCCAGCCACAGCATCCCCAGCCTGTAGTGCTGCAGGGGGTCATTGTGGCCGAAATGCAGGACTTGGAACTTGGACTTATCAAACGTCATCTTAATGGATTCTGCCCATGACCCAATTGTTCCAGGTCTCTCTGCAGAGCCCTCCTCCCTTCCAACAGATCAACACATGCTCCCAGCTTAGTGTTGTCTGCAAATATCCTAATGAAAGACTCAATGCCGTCATCCAGGTTGTCAATAAAAATTTTGAATGGAACAGGCAGAGTTCAAAATTACACCCTTATCACAGCAAATTAAGCTAATAGCTCTTGTATAACTGTAAGTGTCCATGGAAAGCAACTTGATAACCATGTATAACCACATATTTTATCCTGAGTTTTAACTCAGAATGAATATCAATTCCATATTCACTCCTCAGCCTTCTCTCTGTGACACTAGATAATTTCTGCTCCTCCTCCACAAGCAGGGGGGAACCCAGAATCAGGCCAGCATTCCAGCTGAGGCCTCATCCATACCCAGTAAAACAAAATAGCAGTCTATTGTGTCCTTATATGAACACTGATATGAATACAACCCACAGTGGCAAGTTCCTTTTTTTGCAATCACATTACCCATCCATTCGTATTCCTGTGTGATCCACCCCAACTGCCAGATGCTTTTCTGCAGTGCTACAGCTAAATTATTCACTGCTTGTAGTCCTGCATTTCATTTTCTTATCTTAGTGTGTGCTGAATTTCATCTTACTGATCTTACATTGAATTTTGACCTTATCCCCCAAAGTATGTGCCTTGGACAGCCTTGGCAGCATGGAGCTGGTGCCTTGTCTTTCATTCTTCTAAATGATTGCCCCTCTCCAGTCCCATGGCTCCTTGCCTATCCTCTTACAGACCTGCAGGTAAATGAAGGGCTGGTGAAGAGGAACATGCCTCAAGACTGACCCAGGTTTAATCCCAGGTTTGTGCCCTTGGCCAGACTCTAAACCCCAAGAGCACCTGAGGATGCATGGGACAAGCCAAGCTGTGGGAGGGAGTGCCTGGTGAACTTGTTGCACAGGTTGGAGCAAGTACACCAAGCACTGGCAGGGTGTCCTTCACAGTCCAGCACACAGGCCCATGTGTGCCAGCCTGAAAGGTTCAAAGCTATGGCTTGTTCCTTGAGATACCAGGATGACAGGCTCTGAGGGTATTCTTCCTACTTCATCTCATTATTACTAATTTTAGACAACAAGCAAAATGTAGACACAAGACCTTTGTGGTGCCACTTGAGGCTGTACCTGAAAAAAACAGATGCTTTAAGAAGTTTATACTCACATCAGAGGCTCCCATGATTTGGGCTTAATGAAGATAGCAATGGGATAGAGTTGTGCAACTTGTAGTCGTTTGATAGCATTTCCTGACACATCAAGTATACAGTGCTTGCCCTGTTGGAAACAGATGAGCATGTGTTTATTCTTGCAGACATGTTTGCAGATCAGCCAAAAGATAGGAAGCAAATCGGCAATGCAGTGCCCTGGAATGGGGCCATTACTGGCACACCAGGGAAGGGGGAGCCCAGGGCATGCGCTCCACCACCCTGCATTCTTTCTTTTGCTTTGGTGCCAGTATAAATACACACTGGTGATACAAGAACAAACTTGGGATTTATTTTTTACTGGGATGAAATTTGCAGGAGCAGGAGGATTTTCTTGAGATGAGGAAAATTATTTCATAAAAGCAATAGGATGTCCACATTCTTAGTGATTAATTCAGTTCTTGTTTATGTCAAAGACTCCCTGTGTCACCTGAGGCAAATAATTTAATCTTTCTGTGGTTGGTTCTTTTGCCTCTGTGAAAGTGATTTAGTTTACCTCCCTGTCTTACAGAGGGAAGAGCAGAGGCTGTTTTGAGAAGTACTTAAGGCACTGTGTTAGAACCCTGAATCTGTGGCACTACATCCAACTACAGACAGTGCCAAGGATGATGTCATTCAAAGTCAGAGACTCCACTTGTGGAGTCATTATAAAGCCTATAAATATTAGGATGCCATTTTGCACCTATTTTATATTTTTGGCAGAGAATCATGTCTGAGACACAATGTGGAAACAAAGCAGATCATGTTGCACCAGCAATAAAACTACTATCAACCTACCCTTTCTGCCACAAATCTCACAGACTGGACACTAGTTCCATACAAATTATCATTGTACTGCCCAGCTTCTATAAATTTGTGCTCTTGGATGTCTTTTTCCATTTGTTCTCTTGAAATGACAAAATGATAATCTCTCCCATCCACTTCATAGTCACGCTTTGGCCGTGTGGTATCTGTGTGAAACAAGAGACAGAAGATCAAGAAGCAAAAACATTCAGTACGAAAAATGCAGCCATGGTTTGCTCAGTGGGCAATGTTGGGTCTGCTCTAAGTGATGGCATTTCACATCTGAGAGCAGATCTTTTGGATACTACATATTGTTTTCAACGGAGCTAGGACAATAAAGTTGTCTTTTTGTAGTAATACCTTTTGATGTTTACCTCAAATCAATACAGGCTAAAATAAAATTAGGGTTTACCAGAATTCCACCTTTTTTAGCAGAAACACACATACCTCAAATATAAAATGCATTTCATATTTTAAATTTAATGTTATTATGATGATAAAATGAATTGTGATCTCATCAACTCAATTTAGCCATATTTATAAGCCTGATTCTGTTCTCATCTGTAGTAGTTTTAAGTTATTGTATTGCCAGAGACAACTATTTAAAATGAAGTACAACTGCAATTAGGCCCTCAAATAAACAGCAAGCTCTAATGTTCCAAGATATAAATATTCTGCTTGATTCAGGGTCTAACACTGCTTTCTGATTCAACAGTCTATATCTCACACAAATCACATATTATTCTGTATATTTATGGTGGATTGTATATATGTATGTGTGTGTGTATATATATATATATATATATATATATATATCATATATATATATATCATATATATGGTGTGTATTATGGTGGATTCTGGGCAATTGAGTTGAAACATTTCACATTTTACCACAATTTCAAACTTTTCAGAATTTTTTTCCAGATGTTCATAACCTTTTTCAAAAATTTTTAAAATTTGTTATTTTCCCCTTTTGTATCTGACAAAAAAAAGAGTTTTGAGAAATACAACTATGCATAGTTCATGGATGCTGCTTCCATAGAAACTCAGTTAATGTGTGACACCAAGGGATTCCATTCACTCAGCTTCAGTACTAGGAGTAAAATCATACTTACGTGGTACACATGACCCAAATTTATCAGGGAACTCAGATATCAAATCATCATTGATCCGATCTTTCATAGGACCCAGAATAATAACTGGCCTGGTGTAATTAACTGAAAAACAAAAAAGAAAGGCACATTTTGATGATCTTACCCACAATAACAAATAAATGCACCCTATAAATATCACCAACCAGATTTGTTGTCTTTCCATATGAAGTGAAAACTTAGGTGCACATTTTATTGATGAATATTTTATCTATTATCTGACATGAAAAAAGGGAATGGAATGAGAACCACTGCAGCACTCTGTGATGGTCAATGCATAAGCCACATGCCTATGTAGAAGCATAGATATATTTGCTATACTCAACAAGGCCACTCACAAATGCTCACAGATGGACTCTTCCATGAGGTATGGAAGACTACGTAGCCTTTTTTTCACTTGAAGTTATATGAGTGCATCCCCCATTAAACCAGATGGATCTGCTCCCACTTTAAGTTGCCTTTACATATGTTTGACTGCCCTGGACAGTAGCACATAACACAATGAGAAGCAAAATAATAAAGGCTTTCCATGTAACAATATTGCAGTAAATCTAGAAAATCTACATCAGTATTGTGTAGATTAATTTTCTGCACTAGTAAAGTACATGAGAATGTACTGGGGAGAAGAGTCCTTGAAATTTTAAGAAGTGGTGGCTTCCAAGGAATACCATAACAATTATTTTCATGTGAAAATAGAACGAGAATACAAGAAAAGGAAGGCACAGTGAATCTGGAACTAGCAAAGCAAGGCTTACCACTCTGCTGGCCCCCAAACTCTGAAACAAAAAACAAAGGGAAGAGTGATAGAAAAGAAGATGAAACTTACTTTCCTGTCTTGTGACAGGTTCATAGGAAAGGATGCAGTCCTCTTGGCCTCCTGATGAGACAAGAAAGAGAAGAGATTGAAGCTGATGAGCAACATGTCAGGTACTTAAGTTTGATAAAATGCTTCACATAGAGACAGACCAGGTTCAACAGTTCTCTCTTGATAAGCCTCTCACCTGAACCATTCCAAAGTCCATCATAACTTCCAGGTATGGAGACAGTTTTTTCCTTCCCCACCCTCTCCCTCCATGTGTTTCAAATCTATTTACTGATATTGGGCTTTTTTATTGATTCTATTTGTCATTTGAAACAAGGTTGTTTACAAGGATAGTGCAGCAATTTAAGATGCAATGCTTTTTCATATTGTTAAGGCCCTAACATGTTGCTGCAGAGTAAATCAACAGGCTACCTAGACAGAACAATTTTTGTGCACTGAATATATATATGTATATATTGGCTGATGGTTCTTCAGTGCATAGCCTCCATAATCTAGTGCATTCACAACCCAACATCTAGCTATGAGCTATTTTCTTACCCTTTCCCTGAACACAAACCACAGACTCACAGAATGGTTGGGTCTGAAAGGGACTTTTGGCATCTGGAGATGATCTAGTCCAATCCCACCCTGCTAAAGCACCTAGAACAGGTTGTACAGGATCATGTCTAGGCAGCTTTTGAAGACCTTCAGCAAAGGTCTCACAGCATTATATTTTATACATTTGTCTTCCCTCTGCCCTTTCAGGACAGTGCTGTTTCCTCATGGTGATATTTAGGGGACTAAAGCAGACAAATCTGCCAGGAGGAGTAAGGCACTCATATGGATCCTGACTTGGGTGCAAGCGATTCATCACTGTCCTCTCATCCAAGGGAGTGGAAGAGGACAGGGAGTAGGATTCTTCACCTAAGGCATGAATAATTCCTGCTCATTTCTCTTTCTGGGTCACTGTCACATATTTGGTACCACCTGAGGGCTCTGGCAGGTTCTAAATACAACTTAGCACAGTTTAAAATAATGATTTTATTTTTGCTCAGTTCAGGGCTTGTCTCTGAGAAGATCCACAGATGGGATTTTGCAACTAATTTAGATACTACAGAAGAAAGAGTATCATAAGGCATACTTATGATACAGTGCTTTACAAAATAGACAGGGATGCCTTTGTTTCATCTGCTTGCAGGCACGTGAGCCTGTGTTATATTGTTCTGGTGGGCTCCTGCCAAACCAAAGTGTGCACATACAGGAGAAGAGTGCTGCCTTGCTTGATGGAAATACCTATAGGCTTTAGAGGGGGGTACACCTCACCCAGAAGTAGTCTGCCTGCTGTCTGAGTTTCCCTTGAGGCTCCACTAACTGTATTAACAAACTTTGTTTGTAATGCCTAGCTCTCAAGTAGGTACAAAATTTTTTGTGTTTAAATCTGAAGCTGACTCCCACCCCATGAATCTGCTATGTTGGTAGATTTTTTTGTGTGTGTGATATAGTATCTAGGCAGCAGTTATAAATGTGTAAGAGAGCTCTTCAAGTAAAAATAATGTAATTATTGAAAATGACAGAAACAGCAAATAAAAAATTGTACTGATGTGTTAGGAGAGAATTGACAGGACCAATTCCTGCCTAGCAATGGTGCTAAAGCAGCAAAGGAGAACATAATTTTTAATAAAAGGAAGAGATTAGACATCATTTGAGGACAAGACCACATAACATATGAAGAGTGTGGACAAGGAATTTTATTTTCTGTTTGCAGGTGCTTGATATGGTAATCACTTTTTGGCTTTTTGCAAAGTTGGAAACCTAGAATTATTGTTACACTAGGTTTTATGCACCACGTGTTGGTTTCCCTTAAGTTTCTCAGTAAATTTTAGGGGTGATGTAAAACTCAGGATGTCTCATTTTTCTGGAGATGAAAAAATCTACTCCACAGGCTGGACAAGGATGGACATTGTCTGTCCTCTACCCCACAGGAGCCAAGGCTATATTTTTTAGCAGCCTGAGAAAGTCAAGTCTTGAAGTGGGCAATGAAGCCATCACATACCAAAAAAATGAAGGGGAGCCTGTCTGTACAAATACCATCTTAAACTTGAAAATATTTGTTTCAATAGCAAGCAGATCCACAGCAGGAGCTTCATTTCACTAATTTCAGAAACCTGAGGCTTGAGTGCTTATATCTAAGCTAGTCCCCAGATACTCTTTGGAGCCAATGGTTGCCTACAAATAAACAAGTAATCTAAGTCATATCTATTTTACATGCCTACTTTGTGAGGAGAGAAAAAGTCAGAAGGGTGAATTTCTCTCCATTGTTCCCTAACAGCATTTAAACAGCATGCCCAGATAGAGATATCTGCAATTAAACAGCAGAATCTCATGGGAATGACAGTGTCAATAGCAATTGGAGGCAAACAGACTCTGAAACTATTGTTATTTTTTATTTTTTTTTTTCTTCCTGTGGACTAATACTTGGCTTTGGTGCAGATTTATAACCAGCACTGACAAGTCAGCACAGATTTTACTTTCTTTTTTGCCCAGTCTCTGGTAGACATGTCCCTAAGCTAAAGCTTTTGGTACAGCAACACTTGCAGTAGGGTATGGGCTATGGAGAAAAACAGGCCTGTTTTACAGATGTCTTGTGAATCTGTGGCCAGGATGAATGTAAAGAAAAATTATCCAGCCCACTCAGATCATGCTGAAGTTTAAGCCATTGGAAAGGATTGCAGTAAGCAAGGAGAAACTTTGAGGCTGACTGTGATATACAAGGACTTGAAGACAGACACCTTCCTGAGGTAATGGTCTTCAGCCCTCAGTTCCAGACTTAACACGGGAGTGTGAGTGTAGGGAAAAGCTACACCATTTCCACTGCTTTTCTTTTCTGGAAAAAGGACTCAGGAAGCTTATATTTCTAAGTGAATAAAATCCTGCCATGTACTGTCCAGACAAAATCCTGTGGGTCCTCAGAAGCTGTTTGCATGTTAACTTTACCAGATGGTACTATTTAATGATCTCCACTCAGTCAGTACTGCATGGTTTTGAAGTAGTCGATAAAGTATTAAGTATAATGAAGAACTCTAGAGTCAATCAATAATCAGATTGCTATAACCTTGTGATGGCTCTGAGGTGTAAGATACTGTGAAATCCATCAGGACACAGGCTCTTATCATTTGCCTAAGCCTCATTTAACATCCACATTAACAGCTTAATTAGCACAGGTTAGCTGTATTGATCTGGAAAATCTTTATGACATTTAACAGATAAAACAAAAAGAGAAAAAAAGAAAAAGACCTTCCTGTAGGAATTTGGTGCATTCCCCTGTTCTTCAGTAAAATCCCATCAAGTCAAAAAGAGAAGAAAATAAATAAAATAAGGAAACGGAAGACAAAAAAGGGGAAAGTTTCCTAAATGCAATATACTTATGGGTAAAATTATTGGAGAACTTTCACTTTCTCAGGACCACTCCCTGCTTCCCTTTGCTCTTAGTATGCCTGTTGGTATTTTCTCATGCTTGGGAATAGAAGAATAACCTGGAGTTTGTTATAACTCATAACCTCTATAAATTGGGCAGCAAGGTCCTGTGCTGCCAGTTAAATTTCTTAAGTAGTATTAATTTAACCTTTTTAAGGGATTTTATAGGGTTTCAGATGGGTAGGATGGATTGAAATGGATTTAGTGTGATGCCTCTGTTTTTCCTTTCTGATTAGATGGCAGAGAGCCTGTGAAAGACTCAAAACCAGTTTCATTGTAGACATGGTAGATATCAGGCATTTTTCATGTAACATATAAACAGGCCCCTTTTCCTACTGCCTGGCCAGAACATCCAGGGCTTCCACAGGTCTGGTGGACCTGCACCCATCACGTGGGTAACGGGGTGGGAGAGTTGCTGTGAGCTGCCATGGGGCAGCCACCATGTAAACAAACACTCTCCCTCATCCAGCAACTCATGCAGTGGAAATGCATAGATTTTGGCACCCTATAAATGTTTGTGAATGAAAAAATCTGAACAGAGATGAATAAAAATTTAAAAAAAAAAAAGTAGTACTAGTGAAGACAGCTAGAAGTTATTTATGATTTTAAAAAATCAAAGAGAATTTTTGGGTTCATTAAAACTTTTTGACTAATGGTGGTGGTTACCATCAATACACATTGAATTTCTTGTAGATGAGCCAAATTAATTTAATTTTCAAGCTCTTGTCTGAATTTTGTTGCTCATATGGATTTAAAGTCAAAGAAGGCTTATTTTACTACTACCATCTATTAGGTTTTGGGCTAATGTATGAATTACCTGAGTTGTATTTGCAAGATTTTGGCAAAATAAATTTATTCCTTTTTTTTCTTTTGCACCGACCACACTGGACAATATCCCAGCCTCTATTTGGTTCAAAATCCCTTTTCTGGGGTCCTGTTTATATGAACACATGATTTTTGGAAATACATTGATAGCCATGAAAGGCTGGAAATCCAATATGTAAAAAGATCATCAGCAGTCTGAGCATGAACTTATGACTGAAAAGTTGTCTATGGGCAAAGATCAATACAGCTGTGTGGGTATAAAATGAGACTTCAGTACTTGTGCCAATTTGAGTATGCCTGAATAATACAGTAATTCTGTGGAGCCAATGCAAGTGTCCTTAATAATCAATAACCTATTTTAATAATCAGGACTACTTTAACCTTGTTCTGAATCTTCAAATCTCATTAGAGGAGTGACTTGATGTGCTGACAGAGTCAAAATTTTTTTCTTATTTTTAACTTTTAGTTATGCCTCTCTAGGTAATTGGTGCAATCACAACCAGTTATGCAATTAGACTAAACAGATACAACGGTGTGTGTGTAATTTTGAAGACAGCTGTAAAAACCTTTACTGAACTATGTGTAAGAGTGTTACAGCACATATGCAGGAGAGAGACTTGAAATCCATGCTCATTATGAAAATCATGTCTCACAAAATAAAATCTGATGAGTCCATAGTAAGAAGTCTGTCCTTACAAGCTCGATTTGAAAAATAAATCAGAACATTTTAAGTTACAGAGCTCAAAATAAACTTTAAATCATAGTTTGATTAACTGGTCCAGCAATAAGTCAAAATTGGCTGCATGTGTCCTTATCACAAAAAGAACAACTTTCTGCTAGACCAGGACTTTATATACCGCTCTACAAACTTGGCTTTACTGCTGAGAATGGGAAAAAATAAACTAGCATAGACTTCACAAGAGCATGGCTGTGTGATTCAGCAGCAGCTGTGTAGCAACTCATCCCCTTTAAGATCAAGCCAGCATTTGTTCCTGGCCCCAAAATACTTGTAATACTTATATTATTTATAAAGGGTTGGATTCTGCTCTCAAATGTGTCTGTGGTTCACCCTGAAATTAACAGAGCTGAAGATTATCTGCTGGCAGAAAGAATATTCCACTGTTGGCTTCAGACCTACTGTTCATAACAAACCCAGTGTTGAGGGCACTGGCAGAAGAAATCTGGTTTAGTTTTTGCAATTTCTTGTGGCTTAGAAGTGGTCAAAGAATTTTCTTTTGAGACCAAATTGGAGGACTTTAAATTATATTTTTGAAATAAAAAAATGTCTTACTTCTGTTTTTTTAACCCTGGAGACATAAGCAATACTTCAGCCAAATACTCAAACTTTTAAGCAATATATTTTTCTAAAAAGTAATGAACACATCAGAGCATCTCCTAGAAAAAGCCCAGTTGATTTTTAACCCCCTTATTCCTCACTGTCTAGGTCACAGCCTGGACATTTCTCAGAAGCTTTCAATATTGCTGGTTTGGAATGGTTCTAGGAATGATCAAGTAGTACAGGTTTTGAAACTATCTACTTTTCACTAAATGCTCATCATGAGAAGCAAAAGTTAGAGAAATGTGTTAAAACAATTGCCAGAGACACACTAAAAAAAAAGCAGGACACCTCACTCTGGACTCCAACTGTCTGTTTTTATAGGGATATATAAGAAGTCTGCAGGAGAACACCCTCCATTTGCCAGTCATTTCTTACCCACGCACATTTTCTTCTGGAAAAGGTGTGAATTGCTCATTTCATAGAATCATAGAAGCAGAGAATCATTTAGTTCGGAAAAGACAAGTCCAACTCTGCCAAGTCCCACTAAACCATGTCCCTGAGCATGTTTTTTAAATCCCTCTAGGGATGGTGAATTAACCACATCCATGGGCAGCCTGCTCCAATGCTGGGTAGCATTTTCGGTGGAGAAATTCTGTCTAAAATCTAATCTAAATCTTCCCTAGCGCAATTTGAGACAATTTGCTTGTTACTTGGGAGAAAAGTTTAGCCCCGCCTCACCTCAACCTCTTTCCATCTGCTCCTCACCAGACTTGTGCTCCAGACCCTTCCCCAGCTCCGTTGCCCTTCTCTGGACACGCTCCAGCCCCTCAATGTCTTTGTTGCAGTGAGGGGCCCAGAACTGAACACAGGATTTGAGGTGAAGCCTCACCAGTGCCCAGTACAGGGGACAATCACTGCCCTGCTCCTGCTGGCCACACCACTGCTGATCCAGGCCAGGGTGCCACTGGCCTTCTTGGCCACCTGGGTACAGGCAGGCTCATGTTCAGCCACTGTTGACCAGCACTCCCAAATCCTTTTCCACCAGGAAGCTTTACAGCCAGCCACTCTGCCACAACTTGCCACAGTTCAGAAAGCAGTGGGGCAGGCAACCCCTTTTTTCCTGCTAATTTTCTGGGAAAGCAGAAATGGAAAGAGGCACAAGGACAGAGTCACAACACCATGCAAACCCATTGATTCCTCCAGTAGTTTTCTCCATTGCCCATGAATTTTTCAGCCCTCCTTTTTTCTCCTCTGCATGTCATCAATATACTCCACGTCACCAGTGCACAGATTGAGGGCTAGATGAGTCTCCAAGTCAAGACACATGGTATCCTTGCAAGATAACTTGCAGTGCCTCACCTTGAACACACAGACTCCTCTCAAAGTGACACTGTGTCACACTGAGGAACAACTCTGCAACATGGCTGAGTCCAAATGGAGTTAATACAAACTTGGTTCTGTAGCACTGGCTGATGATGGACTCCATTCCCAGCCACCCAGATGCAAACAAGAATAGAAGAAATATTAATTGCATGCTGTCTTCCTCTGCCAGGAATGTTACCTTGGACACTCATTTTTTATTTTTTTTTTTTTCCATTAGAAATAAATAAATCAGGAGACAGTGAGGAATACATTAGGAAATCTTCTACGACTATGTCTAGTAATTATTCTTCCCACATCAGAGATGTTGATAAGCTTTTACAGTGTAGCATCCTTTCTCAGTCCCACAAAGTGAGAACTGCAGTGAAGAGAAAACTTCCTTTGACAGGCCTCATCTCTTTTATCTCCATCCCTCAAAATTTGTTGACTTCACTCTCTGACCACCTGCCTCTCACTGTCATCTGATTTTGCTTGGTTTCTGACACATAATGTTTCTAGGGGAGATTTGTTGTGATGAGCTGTGCAATGGGATATGCTGTCAACACAGCAGATCTCGTATCTGAAGATTCAAAGACTAATCATCTGGAATCAGGAGGGCTTTAATTCTCCACAGGAGATATGCTGATTTACCATGGCCACATGGAAATAAAACACAATCAGGTTAGACTTCAGGTGCCACCATGGTCATCTGAAACAGTAATTTCCATCTGGGAACCACAGCTGATAATTTGTCAAGGTCATGCCTTCAAATATCATGTTAGCACACACCAATGAAACCTTAGCAGATGAAATCAGGCCTTTTGGGCACCAGGTTCTGTATTTTAAAACCTCTTTCATTTGACATAATCTAAGATGGGCTTCCTCTGCTTCTTAATGCCATAGCTATTCTGTCAGCAGGGAAGAAATCACTGCCAGCATCTTCTCCACCAAGCAGAAGCTGTTGGATATACAGTAATGTATGGGAAAATCCAGCCCAAAGGATGCTGCTGGAGTGAGAGCAGAGCTTGTGCAGATGGAAACCACTCTAGAAGGAGGGTGACTGCCATGGGCATTTATTACTCCAGCACTACTTTTTCTTCCAAGTATATGTTCAGCTAACTTTCCCAAATAGTTTCTATTACCTTTCTTGCACCTCAAAAAACACACTTTATTTTAAGCTATTACACAGCCAACAAAGAACTGGCTACCTGGCCTGTCTTATAACCAAATTTGCTAACAGGCTTTTGTGGACATGCCCCAAATATCTGGCTGCAGCTGGGCATTCCTATTAAGCCTAGATTCTCCTCTGGGCTTTTACCCTGCGCTCTCCCTGAAATACACAGGTCTGGATGAGATTTGACTTGTGCAAACTTTTGAAAATTTAACCCTTCGATTAATTTCTGATTTTAAAGTCAGTCGGGGGGAAGAGCATCTTATATCTCCATATGAAAATAATAATAAAAAAATTCACCTTTCCTCCCAAGTAGAGGGCACATTAAAAATAAAACAGTTCAGAATTGGATCTTGACAATTCAAGAGTGCCTGCTATTTTCTTGTGACTCTGGCAATTGCTTTCCAAGGAAACCTTTTCAATACAAGAGAATACAAACTAATTTACCATTTCTGGATAGGATAAGGTTAGCTGTTTTGCTGAAACAAACCAGTGTTTATCAACAGAGCTCAATTGCTATGCCTTGTATCAGGACTAGTAAACATGAACTATGATACCATTTATTACCTGAATGTATGTGGGTGCCTAGCACAAGTGCTGAGTGACTGGTGGAAAACTTGATTTGTTAAGCAAATGGCTTGAATAAATGAAACTGGGTGATCTAGCAAGCACTCTGTAACTTCTGTTACATTTCTAGGAATTTATTTAACGCCTTGGTTTTTTTTTCTGCTTTTCAGAACTTCCAAAAAATATTGGTTAAATTTACGGGCATTACTAAGAGTTACCCAGAACATACAATCTGTCTCTTTGTTATATGATCACATGGAGTCTGTAAATTCAAGCAAATCAGGTTGTAGGTTTGGAACCTCCACCTACATGGTATCAGTGACAGTCAGTGGCAGTGCCTAAGCAGTGAAGATCTATCTTACCTTTTTTTTAAGACAGTAGTATGAATTAGGAAATCTGTACTGTGAAAACTAAGGGCTCAATAAAATTTCTGGGACTGTTTCTTAGCCATCCATATAGGCATGCAGATATGCAAGTAAAAATTGTGACCTTGTAAAAAGGATGCCTATTACAGATTTGATTATGGCTGTGCAGTAACTTTACTCTTAAAAGATCATCAATAAACTACCCCCCACCCCCCCTGAAATGAAGTTTTGTCACTAAATAAAAGAATCCTGATTTGCATAGGCTACCCAAAGCCAGGTTTAGTTTTATGGCCCTAATACATCACAAGTAACAACCTTTCTCCCTTCTCTTATAAAGTCTGCCTGTTTTCTTTTATAGTTTTGTACTCAAGACATGGTCATAAATTTGAATTCCAAGCCATTTGCTCCAGTGATCTTTTTAACATTAACAAAAGAATAGCAAGGAAAGAAACAAAATAAAAGAAACAGAACAAGCAATGCAAAATAAAAGGACTCTAATGAAAGCAGTAACTTACTGTAGCTACTTTCACTATCGCTGGCATTAGAAGAAACATGTTCTGCAAGAACAGTACAGCAAATTAAAGAACATAACCAAGCACCACAGAGCTGCAGAAACTTAAAATAACTGCCACAGTCATGCAAAGGTAGTTATGCAGAGCAGAAATAAAAGCTGTGCAGCGACATCACCTGAAAATGCTCAGATATTTTACAGTGGTAAAATGAAAGCTTTGTCTTTTGTGGCATTTTAGAAAGAGACTGTGTGTATTAGCTACTGATATGTGCCATGGCAAAACCATGTCTTCTTGTGATAGACAGTAAATGACATCTCTGATAACTTCCTTTCAATGTATATGATAGTCAACTTGGATCTCACTTGATGTCTTGAGCAATTTCTTGAAATCCAAGTGTCTGCTCATATTCTGCACTATCAGTGATGTGCATCATTAAGGCATTGAAACTATTCCTGCTAAACTTCTAACCTGTATCTATCTTTAATCACTGTGCACAATCCCAAAGGATTCTGCACAGTGATTAAGAGATTAAAGTTATTTCAGTATCAAACATTGTAACTGTATCTAATCTAACCTGTCCAAAAGGAAAAAAAGAAAAAAAAAGCCAAAAAAAGAAAAAAAAAGCCAAAAAAAAGCCAATAAGCCAATGAAAAAACTAAGGAAAAAAAGGGAAGAAGTCTTTTTCCAGAAATTGTCTAGCCTCAGGATTTGAGCTGGAATTTGAAAACCTTTACCAGACCAGTCTGTTTGGGTGAACAGGAATGTAAGAACTATCATGATGGGTCAGTCTTGTGGTTTGTTAAGTCAGGTGTCCTGTTTCTATTATCATATTCTTGAAAGGAAGGTGAAATCTACATCAAATAATGTTACTGTTGCAAAACTGTAGTCAGCAGACTATTTATGGACAGCAAGATCATGCTATATGCTCTCCAGGAGGTCTGCAGGACCATATTAAACAGTGGTTTCTCTAGCAGAAATGCTGATTACTTTCCACCTGAAAGATCATTTGGCAATTGAAAACTTTCCAGCTGGTCCAGGACTTTTAGAAACCAATGGCATAATAGCTGTACATGTGTGAGCACCCTGGGTTAATGAGAAGGATAGGAACAGTGCTGAAATTCTCTGCAAGGTGCTGCCTTTCCTCCATGTACCAGTCTAATGGCTTAGGCTTCATAGATTGGGAATGATGGGGCTACTGGAGCAGCATAAATGACAAGGCATGATATCTGATAAAAACAGTCTGGGAAACCTTGACCTGGGGCTTAGGAAGATGCTTTTAAAAATTCAGCTTATATTTTGAAGAAAACAGCATGACTTTCAGACATTTTGTAGCAAGTTAACAAGGTAATCTCAAAAGAATATGCTATACAGGACCCTGAACAACTTTATTTAAAAATAACAAATATCCTTTATAGTAAGAACTGTCATTAAAAAGCATGTCTGAGTTGAAAATTAAAAAAATTTGGATGGGTGGGAATGTCTAGAGGTGTACCAGTAATTTAAAACTAGGTGCAATATTAATACAGTCATTACAGCCTATACATTACCTTGGTGTTACTTTGTTCCATATCAATTTACAGAATTTAGGTAACTTTCAAATGGTTGGATGTTATGGACAATTCTCTTTTTAAGGACACATATTCAGAAGTTATCAGATCTGAAGTCTTTTACTTTTCTCTAGCAGGGAAGGATCTGCATTCGTTGCTAATGAGCTGCTATGACACTTAAGTGATCATAGAATAGTTAAAATTCAGGTGGCAGTGACATTTGCTGTCTATCACTGACAAAACCAGTCTTGCAGAACCATTCTTCCTTGTACAAGAGATAAAGCTTTCATCTTTAAATTGTGAGCCACTGTATGGCATTAAGTTAAACCATTAAAATGTTCCTTCAACAATTCAGTCAGAAACAGAATTATCTCCAAAACTGTGTGCATGGATGTGCATTCCTGCAATTAAAAAGCACATACAAAACAGTAGGCAATGCAGCATTAACACACATTTTGCTCCAATTACTTGGTGCTTAAGAAAAGGAAAAACAACTGAGGAACAAGTAGCCAAACGCATGCAAGTGGCATTTTGTTTATATTATTTAGCTCTGGATACAGAATTTAATACAGCTATATATGTAGAAATCAGCAGCAAATATTTCATTCTATACAGTTTTTCTGGTTCACATATTGAAGAAGCAAAATCGTTTCAGAGCAATGATCTGACACATTATACACTCTGCAATGCCAAGTCTTGAGACAGGATTGCTGCATCAGAAAAAAATGGATTAAGGTGATGTGACAGAGAATAGATTGCTAATGGTGAAGACTGGTCCAAAATTAGCTTTGGAGAATGCATGATCTTCTCTAGCCTGCAAATGACTTCTTCCATTAATAACAAATACTAATCTAAAAAATCAGCAAAGTAACAAACACTCCCATGCAAAAAGCTGAAAATGCAGAAGCAACAGCATAAACTAATTTTCTATTGATCTCCTCAGGATGTGATCATGTTAAAATGTTTAACTTTCCCTTTAGATGGAGAGGGAGGGATTGTTGCTGAAAAGAACAGTCTAGGCAGCAAAACGCATTCTAGGTATGCTACTCTACAGAACTGCCATGATGGGAACAATAATATACTGTCAGAAACAAAAGGTGTTATTACAAAAGAAGTGAAAGTGTCTGCTTGATACACTGTATGTTATTTAATACCATCATGCAGAACAGAACGATTGAAACATTTGTAATGCATTCACAGCTGGGTAACAAATAAAACTCTATCTTGTGCATGCTAGGAGTGGAGGGTCCTTAGAGAAGAAACGGAAGCCAAAACAAAACAAAACAAAAAAGGGTTTACAGTGACCATTCCTGGGAACTTACTCAGAGTCTTTGTTCCATAACCGTCGTCACCTAATCCGGGGATGTCCTGCACGGAAGTCCCCAGAGAGAGCAATGAGAAAGGAAGAACAGCCGCAGAGAGGAAGGAAGAAGTCAGTGGAGTTGAAATGGATACTACCATGACTGACCATGTTGATTAAGCAATCTGGATCCCTGCCTTTTCTTTCTGAAACAAATTTAGACCCATATTCTATGGAAATTCAGCCAAAGACAGAGGCAGTGACTGTGAAACATGCCTTTTGGAGCTGTGAGGAAGAAGGAACAACCAGATAAATAAAGTTCCAGGAACTATCCTCACTGGATAAATTTAGGACAGAATTATTAAGAAAAAAAAGTGAATATTTGGGCTTGGAACTAGCAAGTATTTTTAATAATGCTGGTTCCCTATATAATTTAAGCAAGCAATAAATGCGTTTGGTGGTACATATTTCAAGATCCAATTTAGTTCTTTAAGCTGTTAACATGGTTGTTTCCTTTAATTGTTAAACTTCCAGTGAAGCTGCCCATGAAAATCAACTTGGTGAAAGTCAAAGGCAAAAAAAGATTAGAAGAGATATTTTAAAAACTAATTAGTTTAGTATTTTCAAAGAAAGCACGTTTGCCTTATTTTGAGCCAATTCTGATCTGGGAATATTTCTGAGAGACAACTTTGGACTTATAATAGGTTTCACAACAACTTTGAGGAGCCATATTTCCACTTCCAAAAGTTAAGGTCACTGCTTTATTCTTCTGGAAATAGCATTTCCAGAGATGGAAGGAGAAGCTGGATCCAAACTGCAGTCATACATTGGTCACAGTAGTAATACCTCTCCTGCCTGCCTATGACAGATATTTGCCTGCATGTGTGGGATACTGGTATCATGCGTGTCACCCATTTGTTGTGCTGCTGCATGTGACATCGTCTCCAAGAGGTTACTTACGTTCTGGATCACTTGTTTCCTGCTCACTCTGCTCCTTGCTCTTGTAGAATGGGAATTTTCGTGAAAAGATGAAGTTCTTTTTACGCTTGTCATTGAATGACTGTGAAGGAGAAAAGGCATGGGGCAAAAACAGGGACGTCTAATTGTTGTCACACTCATGCTGACAAAACAACTAGTTTGTAAAAGTGGAGAGAACTGTAGTGACTCAAATCAGCACAAACTAAGTGGCTGCAAAGAATCAGAGGTGTGGTGAGGTCTGAAATTTGAAGGCAAAGCTCCTGAAGACTGGATCAATTCTATTCCAGAGGTCATAAGTCACAATGTACAGCTCCTTACTTAGAAACTGTTGTGTTTTACTTGTTTGGATGAAGGGATACAGATGGTTCAGCATGCATTGAGATCAAGCCATCCATCTTTAATCACAGCAGATTGTGCACAGAATTAATTAACTATCTGAAAAGAATAGGCTGTAATATGGAAAGCGGAAACCTTTGATTTGCTTGTAGTGTGTGGATTCAGCCCTGTGTCAATTAAAATAAAAATTTCTTCACTGGTAGGTGCTGTTGATTTCATAATGTTTTATTTGGCCTCTATTGACAATTTCTTAAGTGTGTTTTAATGCTTTTTCTGGGCATAATGATAAAAAACGAACTTGGTTTTATTTTATAGATTTATATCTGTGCATTAGGTTTCTCTGGATATACTTTTAGTTCTATGTGATTTAGAAATTGAATTCTGCTGATAAGCAGTATTTCATTGCATGTTGAGCAACATATTTCGCTGTAATTCTTCAAATCAGAAATTAATATAGATGAAATTGGGGTTTCTTACATGATAAAACCTTTGACTTCATAAACAATTGCAAGGACTTACACCACTATCCAATGTAAAACCAGGATATGCCTACTTGGGACATTTATTTGTGTTACTAAATAAGGAAATAGGGTCCTTATATAGTCAATTGAAAGAAGCTGGCATTTCTAGAGGGCACACAGAGCTGTAGACAGTGTGTGTCTGAAGTGATCTGTGCTGTCAGTCAGACAATGACCTATAATGTCTCTTATACTGAACATAAACACAGGACTTTGCAAGTGATGACCTCCAAGAGAGCAGAGACCTTCTTAAATCATTTAAAGGACCAATCTCAAGTGTTTGTCATTGCTCAAATTGAATATAACCAGTATTTGGCTCCAGTTCTGCTATGGAATATATTTAGTCTCAGCACACAATTTATTTTCTTCTATTTTGAAATAATGGAATAAAATGTGGTTTAAAATATGTATTTCTGAAAGATGGATACTGAAAATCTCTGTTGAAATAGTTGGATACTCATGTCACGAAAGTTTCATACCACTTTTACATTTCAAGCATATTTAAAGTTTAGTAACTGAAAACAAAGAAAAAAATGCACATGTAGAATAAATGATCCATGAAAAATCTCTCAGAGTATGTAAACATTCAATGTGAAATTAATGTGGAGGTCATGCACAAATAATCCAGACAGCATGCAATTTCAAAACAAAGCAAATATGAAAGAAAGCCAGAGGGGAAAAAAAAAAAAAGCACATGAAGGATTAAAGTAATCAATGGATGAAAGGAGGACTGACATGCACAGTACATCACTTTAATGACCTAATGGATATAATTAAATTAAAATGTGTTTTTTGTGATAATTTCTTTTACTTTTCCAAAGAAAGGAATGTAGCATGTTAACATTTCTGTTTGTGAAAATGTTGTTTGTCATGATTTATCTGAATTTGACATAGTAATGCTATTGGCATTACACTTTAAAAGGGAAAAAAATATATATAAACAATAACATCTCAAAAAGCAAGGGGGTCTTAAAATTACAACCACTTCATTACAGCACTTTGGAATTCAAGAGAATGTTATCAAAATAATAAATAAATATGCTGTGTTTCACAGAAAATATATGAGAAATAACACTTATATATATTGTTTCAATTTTTTTCCCCAACAGTCTAGAGCAAAAACTTCAGAAAATACATTTTCACCAGAAAAACATACATTATTTGCATGCTTATGCATGATCTAACAGTATACACCAAATTAGACAGATATTTTATACTGTTATATAAACCTTTTCTCCTTTTGCAGTTTCAAGTACTGGGTTGCTTTTTTAATAAGATATTGTTCCACTTCAATTTGGATGATCAAAATCTGGTAATTCACAGCAGATGACTATCATGTGCAGCTATGTCACTGTATTTACACCAGTAAAAAGCTTTCTTCCTAAAATGAAGCTGATCTAGTTATATTAATATCCATAACCAAATATGTTTATGCATGTGATAATATTTCTTTAGATTAATCAATGTGTATATTCATGTTAATTACCATATATACTAGCATGGTGTAGTCAGAGGGTTTATATCTAGAATAACAAAGAAATTGTAAAACAATATAAAACACTAAAGTGGGTCTGACTCTACAAACTTATAGAAGTAATTAGCCCTTGGTATTAACTGAATGAGCTTACCAAGTGTTTACTTCCTTAAATTAAGTGCATGTTTCTTCATAAGGAATCAAAGACAAGAGCCTTGATTTTGGTTTTGTATCCAATATAAATAGTGTTAAAGTCAGGCTGAGGGTTTCCACCTTAAGGATATGAAATCCTGCTGACAACCCCAAAAAGGCTTCTTACAGATATCATGATTTATATCTCTAATGCATAGAGACAAGGGGCTTGGAAAATAGAGAAGAAGGAGACTCACACAGAATAAAACCATGTTTCTGTTTCACACACCATATTAATTCTAGATTTTGCTCCACTGGTGGAAGAGCAGAGACCAACACTGAGTGTGTAATTTGTGTTTTAAGAAAGGATTACGTATATGAGGATCTGTGGCAAGGTCAAACTCCAAAATTCCGATGTATATTTGAGAAATTTTATTTCAATACACTGGAAACTTTGAACCTGTCAAATACTCTGGAGCCATAGGCTCTGTATGCTTCTGGAAAGCTGTGAAAATAGATGTAGGATAAATGAGACAGAGGTAATTGCCTACATCACTCCACATGATACAAAAGTTGCATGCAACTGGAATTGCATTTGTGATAGCAAGCTTAGCCTGATTGAAGAGCATTTATGCAGGCAGAATTTCTGAAAGTCAGTGAAAAAGTGCCAGAAAACAGATTCCTTGTAAGTCGCAGGTTCTTTGACATGATAATGTAAAAACTTGTAATGGCAAATAACTCAGACATTTCAGGAGGTACTTTAAACAGACAAGTGCCTAAGACTAAAAGGCAAATGAAATTTTCAAGTTGTTTGACAACAGAACAGTGACATCATTCACAGCACTTGATCTGCGATGGAAAAGAGTCTCTTTTCAGAAAAGAAAAGTGGAGGAAAGCGTTCACTGATGTCCTGGTTTGAATCCTTGTTTGATAGTACTTAAGCACAGACTGTGTTTTATAGAAGCCAAGAAAAATAATTGTGATGTGCACTGTGCACTGTTGCTTGACCAAGTATCCCCAGATGTCCCCAGTTATGTAAGCCTGGGTTACACATAGCAACCTTCCCTGGTTGTGACAGACATTAAACCGCTGTGTGTTTCTTCTTCTCAAGAACTCTCTTGGGTACTTTTTTGTGTCAACATCAGTTTTGTATTCTAAATGCTTTTCCCTAGGCTCAACAGACATATATATGTTACTCATCAGCTAATAGGGTAGTGGTTTTTAAAGGAAATTTTCATGTAACATTAAATAAACAATCCACTTAAAAAATTTTCTTTGTAGTGGTAAACATCACAAAAAACAGTCTCAGTAATTTGATAGCTGTACCATACTGCAATAGGCAACTATAGTGTTGTTTACCTTGAGCTTCTTAATTTTTTTTCATAGTGTAGCAGATCCAATCCCTACTATTTAGCACCAATGTGCTCTTGACACAGTTTGTCCTCTTTAGGCATTGCAGAAGATCATAGTATGTTGGGGAAAGATTTTTTAAGGTGCTCGAACAGATCTATTTTCTCAAAGCCAATAAACTCTCAACTCATGCTTCAGGAATGCTTTTTTTTGCCATTTCATTCAACAAATGCTAATCCTCAGTCATGAGCTGGGAACCAGTGTACATGGCCACCTGAGAGAAAGCTGTTCCAGAGCACTGGCTGTGAAATTCTTTTTTACAGGGTGTAGATGTATTTCATATACCATCTAATTTTAGGGAGGTTTGAGCTATGCTTTAACCTAGTTTTTAAGTTAGATTATTATGTATGTCAGTTTTGTTCTCAGATTGGTCTAGCAGTGTATATGAGAAATTAATTTTACTGCTTCTCATCTGCAATGTGGTTTTCTTATTTTTCTTCTTTAATATCTGACTTTAGCCTAAATTGAATGAAAATCCCTCATGTACTCAGCCTTCTACAAAAATCTACAAAATTTATTATCAACATTATGTCTCTGCAATCCTTTGCTCTATATTTAACTGACAAGTTTTGTATTAGATTCATTTACTCATTTGAACACTGACTTTAATAACAGATTGGGCACTCAAACACTGTTAAACCCCTATATTTAAATATTTTAATTTTATAGATTTCTATATTATATATTTTTAATCTCTCCCATCATACCAAAGATCTGCACTGACACCAGAAAGAAAATTTTTGGACTGTAACATATACTCAGTGTTATTTCTTCTTAGAAGCATATATATCACCTCACTGGTTTTATGATGGGCTTTTTCACCTGGCAATCCCAAGCCATGATGAATTTGAAATCTCAGGCTAAATGACCTGACCAAGTCTAGAGGATTGCCATTGCTATTGAGCCATTCTTGCTTTCCTGATGTAACCCTAAACTTGGCCATGGCCTGGGTTCACACACATGGAGAGCACTTCAAAGTGTCCGTGCAGACATGGAGAAGATAAGCTGAGGAGTTGTTAGTGGCAACTGTAAGTCTGGTTGTACAGAGATCACAGAGTACATTCTCTGAGATGTTGATCTCTCGTTCTGCACACACAATTACATGCTGGCAAACAGCACTAGCCAACTTCACTATGATTTTTAGGAGATGCAAGGGGAAAGACATCTCTAATGTGTTACGTTCAGCCTTTAGTTTACTTAGATACTTCAAGCCTGGGCTACAGTCATTCCTTGTTGAGATTTTGTACCATATCTGTTTTGATAAGTGAGAATCAACTAGGTGAGAAGAAGCTTAGATGAAAATAACTCTGTTTGCTTAGTTTTCCCATGAAGTTGTAGGGAGATTTGGGTGTTTGCAATCCAAAACGAAAAAGTAAAAGTAAAAGCCTGATTAAAAACTCCACACTGTCTAGCTTCTCCAGACAAGGGTATGATGTCTTAGTATTCATGAGTATGAAATTTTAATAATTTTGTTTTTAAAGACTGAATTATTGCTTGTTGTCTGCCGGTAGCTCAATTTTAATTCCTGACAAACAACAGTTAAAAACAACATAATCTACCGGGGGAGAAAAAAGACCGACAGACTTTCAAGAAAACACATAAAATCAGTGCTTCCAATTTTTCAAACCTGTATTTAACTTGGTGCAAGGTGTGAAGGGAGTACTTTTCTATGCTAATTTTCATGGTAATATCATTGTTAGCAAGATGAAACACCAACATAAAATCTTGCTTACGTGACAGCCAAGGTAATTTACACGTATCTGCAGGTTGTACACCAAGATAGTGGGAAGGAATTGTCGAAACAGCATTACAGGAATTGATAGCATGAAAATAAGAAAGGGCAAAGCTCCTTGACAGTGAAATCAATTTGGATGTAGAATAATCTTCCCCAAGGGAAGTGGAAAAGCCTCAATAATTTTTTCGCATTTAAAAGAAATCTGCTAATCTTAAGTACTGTGGGGAATAACACTGCAGTGTCTGGAGTGAAGGGGGTGGTGAAGGGAAAAGAGCTGAACAACAATCCTCTCCCAGCTCTAATATCTGTGTTTCTGTGATGAGATGCTCACAGACCCAGCCTCTCAGAGTTGTGCTGCAGTCCAGCGTGGGCTTGGACCTAGCCAAGCTCACTGCAGCCAAATGGGCAGTATGAAGGTCTTCCTCTCCTTCCTCAATTCTCCAACTGGAATCAGGAAGTGTATTTGCTGTTTGGCAATGTTGTCCTAAATGTTCCTCCACTCAGTATTTTCAATATTTTTTCCTGAAAAGGAGATTTCCCACTTAGAGCTGATGTACATCATCAGCTACTGATCCCACTGATAAATGTTTGTGCATGTGAACCTGTCCCAGCACTCTGTGCAGCAACAATGTCAGAAGTGTTCAGAGATCAAAGGTAGCATAGTGTGCACTTGGAAAAGATTTGGATCTGATTATCCAGACCCACAGGTTTTCCTACAGTATACTGTAGGACCTTTATCCACTTGAACTTTGTTCCTCAGCTATGGTAAGTTCTTTTTTAGAACTCTGATTTGCATTTGACTGCTGGTGCTTCTTTAGGTTTCAAAATGAAATTGAGGATTTTGGTCTTTATGCAGTCTTTTGAATTAATTTCACTAATAAATGGAGCTGCAGAAGGTATTGGTTATCTGTGCTATCAAAAAACCAACAACTTGCTCATTTATAACTGTTTTTTTGTGGAAACATTCATGCAATCAAGTGCTGTGCACAAACTACTGCATTAAATGGATCATTGCACAAAATAAGTTGCATAAAGACCTTCATTACTCTTTGTTATGGAGTAGTGGAGAGATTTACAATACCTACATGCCTTCAAACCGTACTTATGGAAAAGATAGCTGGACAGGATAATCTTTTGAACTTCCCTTTTGAGTTAAAAGAAGAGTGACTGGTGTAGCAGGCTGAATTATGGCAAAGGTCTGGCTCAGCAGACAAATCATACCAGGCTCTTGGTTTCAACTGAATACATTGATTTATTTAGGCATTACACTTAAAGTTATAATAAATAAAGGCATGGGAAAACAAGCCCAAAGTCAATCTCTAAATTGGTCTGAGGTTTGTTTAGGAGGTGAAGCTCCCACATATTGCAGTAATGCATCTCACACGACCAGTGACACAGGAGGATATCAAGTTAGATGGACTGTGGCTTTGACACAGGTGGCAGTGTCTGTGTCCCTATAACCTCCCAAACATGGTCTCTGAGTCACTAAGGCAATCACTGAGCTGCTTTAATTTAAGTGAGTCAGAAATAAAGATGTGAAATATAGAGCATGTCTCCCCTGGATGAGTGGTGATGCTTAACGCCACACTTCTGGATCTTTTTGTGATATCTTACTAGAAGAAAACACTGTTCTCTTTCTAATTCTTTGACAGTATCTACTGCCAAAACTAAAAATTTTTCTTCTCAACCCATTTTTTAGAAGAAAACCCAAGTAACTATGGTATTATCTATACATACATACAAACTTCCTACTATTTAATTCAGGATATTAGACAGCAAGTTATAAAAATAGACCACACATGAAATTCAACTCAGCACGAATTTCTGCTGGAACAGCTTAGGAAAAAAACAATTAACTCTCAGCTGTAAACTTTTTACCTGTGCTAGCAAATTTCCACTGTGTTACATTTACTCTGTGACTGATTTAAACATTGCACTACATATCTTTATGTCAGTGACTCTCCTAAAAATTTCTCTTACCTAAGCAGGGATGGCACAAACTTCTGTGGAATAGGAAGTACAGATACTATAGTTCCTAATTATTATGGCCACCTAAGAAACAATATTTTCCTATAAATAAAACTCCACACAGCTATCAGAATTACCCAAAAATTACAGAAAAAATTGTAAAATCTATAAAATACATGTGCTTATATAGCTCATTAACTGAAAAACTACTCTGAGAAAATTCCAGTAGGCAGAAATATTTTTCATCATCAGGATGAATTAAATGACAATTCCTGTATTTCTCAAATTTTCCACTCTAATCCACTTTGCTTAAAAATTGCTGGCTGATATTTAGAATTTGTACTTCTCAATAAAATGAAATATGGAAAGCCAAACATTTTTTACCTTAATATTTTCTTTCAATTTGAAAGAAATTTTTTCAAATACTTTACTTTTACTGGATTTTTCAAAGAAAGCTATGGAAACATATTTCTTCAGCTGGGTAAAAGCCTCAAGTTTGATCTGACAGTTATTTTTTCACTATTTCTAAAACTGATTCACCTTTTTAAAAACCAAGATTCTTTTAGGCACGCCAGTTTCCTGCCAGAGACAACACTGCTACTATGACATAAATTAAAACTGAAGACTCACTTGTTTTCCTTTATTTTTGACTGTACCTGGACCCAACAGGCATTATTATTAAATTACTGCATGTCTTTGTGGAGTGTCTCAAGATAACCTGGAACAACAAGAATCCATACAGTTAATTTTTTCTGGCTATGTGCTGTTTTATCATTTGAATTTCATTTAATTACTTCAGCACATGAGTGAAGCAGATGCTGATGACAGCATTATTGCTAATGCACCTTGGAGAACAAAAAGGGTTCAGCTCAAGGGGAATGGTGAGGGCAGCCCAATATTGCAGGCTCAGGTCAATCCAAAAGTGCAGCCAGCATCTACTGCCTGGCACCAGCTCCATCATGAAGTGTGAAGACACAGCTGTGGAGGATGTGAAAACTCATGAAAGAGCAAGGGCAGTCGGACAAAAGAGATTCAGATTTGCCTCCTTGTCCTGGCTACAGAGAGGGGCATGGACTTAAGTGCTGTGAACATGTGACCAAGCTGTTCTATACCACACACATCATCCCTGGGGTATGTGGATTCAACAGGAAAAGCTGGGTACCCTTTACTGCCAGTCATCCAGTGTGAGTGCCTTATTTGAAGTTTAATTTCCTGCTGGTATTAAAACCAGCAAATCTCCTCCCAGAAATAAGTTGTTCCACAAACAAGAACAATACTGAGATCTATTTCTTCCATGACATCCAATGTTATCCCCTTTTGGAGGTCTTAAGGCTTTTGACAGAACTTAAATCCAACAGAGAGAGAAAACCATAGAATCATAAAATATCCCGAGTTGGAAGGGAGCACCAAAGATCATTGAGTCCCAAGTCCAGCTCCTGTCCCTGCACAGAACCATACCCAAGAAACCATGTGCCTGAAAGCATTGTCCAAATGCTTCTAGAAGTGTGTCAGGCTTGGTGTTGTGACCACACTCCTGGGGAGACTGTTCCAGTGCCCAACCACGCTCTGGGTGAAGAAGCTTTCCCCAGTATCCAACCTAAACATTCCCTGACTCAGCTTCTTCCTTTGGGTGCTGTCACTGGTCACCAGAGAGAAGAGATCAGTGTCTATTCCTCTGCTTCCCCTCGTGAGGAAGTTGTAGTCTGCAACAAGGAATCCCCTTTGCCTCTCAGGAATGATGACCTTGTAAATTACAGACTGAGTGCTAATGAGCTCTCCAAATCAGCAGCTTTTTGAATGTACTCAAATTGGGGATCTCCTTCTACTTTTTTGTTTGTCCCAGTACCAATCACTTTAGGAAATCTGTTCATTGTGTCAAATATCTTTCGAAAAGAAGTGCAAAGAAAAGTTGATCAAAATCCACTGCATAAGTAGAAAACTTTCTGATTATGGACTAGAGAACTGCTTCTCCCTAAAGATGGTGAACCTTTATACTTAGAAAACTGAACCCTAGAATTTATGTTAGAAAAAAATCTTCATTACTCAGAGAGAGAGTATAGATGGCCCAATACACTGTAATGCTTTTTTTCAGGGATTAAATTGAGCTAATTGCCTTTTTCTCTGCATTGATACACCCAGCTCTGCCCCAGTAAACCACTAGCACAAATGCTGTACCTGAGACAAGGGCAGGTGTGACTGTAGCTTCTGCTTAGTGACAAAGACAAATCCAATTTCCATATACACTCATAGAAGAAGAAATGAAAACAGGGTTAAACTGCAGCAGTTCAGCCATTTATAAGGATGAGGACAGTGAGGCACTGAAGTGGGTTGTTTGGGAAGAATATGAAAAATCTGTTGTGGCAGCTCTTTAAGCAGAGATTAGACAAAATTTGGATATAGAAGGAAGTTACACACGAAACCCTCAGGGCAGAGGCAACCACCTGAGGTTCCTAAAGACCAGTCCTGATCTGTTTTGATTACTAGGGCTGAAAATATAATGATTTTTCATGTTTGGAAACATGTGGGTTTATTTGTTTGGCTTTCTCCCCTGCCTTCCTTCAAATACTTAATAAACTGTCAAAAGGTGTCCTCTGTATCAAGTTCTGTCTGTCACTGGATTTTTGACACTTGGAGGAGAGGTGCATTAAATATGCAGAGGGTTTTGTTTACCCACAATACCAAATTTGCTATCTCAGTCAGGTTTCGCTTTTTTCTTTCATGCCTCAGTGCAATGTTGCTAAAATGACAATAAAGCAAGAATATGACCCTACATTTCAGGCATCTGTGGGATCTGTAAACAGAATCTGCACGTAAGAAATATTATTAAATGTAATCAAACTTCTGACTGCCATAATAAATTCATTTGGAGGCAACTGAAGAGGCCAGCTGAGTGTGATGTAGGTGATCTGACTGGAATCTGAAAAGAACCGTGGCTGACAAGCTAAGTGAACAGAAAAAAACCCTAATGGGTAGTGATGGAGCAGTGTGGTGTGGGTCACAGCCCAGGACCTGCACTGCTGAAGAGCAGCAGAGCTGGAAAGGGTTTTGGAGGGATGGGGCAGTCCCTTTTCTTGGCAGGCACCTTATCCCTGTTCAGCACCCTGCTGAGCCTCACTAGGGCAGGCACCCATCTGGGAATGCTTCCCATGCGCTGAATAGCTCCCCACACCCTGACGCACACATTAAAAATGGGATTGTGGGTGACATCACTTTTGTTTCATTGGGAAATGAAATAGAGTATTTGTACATAAGGCAATATTCTGGAGTCACTGGCCAGATAAGGAGTGAAATGAATGTGATATAAAAAACCAGTTCTCTGTATAAAATTAAGTTTTATCTACATGTTTCTTGATATTTCAACACATCTCTGGAAACAGACAACACCCATAAATATTAGAAAAACTGAAGTGTTTCTAAAACACCTTTCCAAGAGCTATGATTTCAACTGCAGAATATTTTGAAGAGACAGTTAAGGAAGTGTATGTGATCTGACAGGGAGAAAAGCAAAAGGTGCTATTTTTGTCTCCTGAAAGACCTGTTGTAATTACAACAGTTAAGAAAAAAGTAGATTACTGGCTAATCTCTATTTCCCCCCTGCAATATTTCTGTCACTTGACACTTTGTTTGATTCACTAAAAAATCTGAAAAGCCCTCAACAACTGTGGGTTTTAGGATTAGAAAAGGAAAGGCTATTTTTGTTCAGTCTGAAGCCTGTGATAGAGTGAGTTACAAGAACTTGGTACGCTGTTTTGGTAGATACATAACCCTGTTCACAGCTACTCACATGCTTTGCTCCTTTTGGTGCAAAGGTGAGCATCAGACGATACTTGGGATATGATCTTGAGTTCAACATAGCACAAAACATACTTTTTAATCAAGTTTTTGCTTACATAACTTTTTTGGCTTCCTCCAGCAAAAATATCAGACATAAACCTTTGGGCTGCTTCATTTCCCATTGATTATCCACAGACCAGTGAGCCCCAAAGACTGAGAAAGCAAATGCTTAGGAAATCATAACTGTGTTATCTTAATTTATTTTTAATTTTTATTATTTTTATTTTTAATGTTTCCAGTGTCCTGGAAACCCTGTCCTTTGCTGCAGCAGAGAGTGGCTGTAGGGCCAAAGCAGTGTAGTGGTGGATTTGATGCATCAGCCACCTTCAGTAACCATTAGAAAAAATGCTGAAGTTTACTACAACAGTTATAAGAATGAAGATGGAGGCTGAACTTGGTCAACACAATAGAAGCACAATCTGTGCTTGGTGAAGGAAAGCTGTTTAAACCCATATTTGTATTCTTTTCCTTACTACATAGATGTTACCATCTCAAACTGGTCTGATATCTTTAAAAGTGTTAATGCGGCCTGGATCTTGGTGATGTCTCTGAGCCTGAACAAATAAAATTTCTTTGGGTCAGAATGAACAGAACATGAAAGAAAAGTAGCCCTAATGGTTTAGGCCAGAGATCCAGTTAGCCAATTAGCTTTTTGGCACTGTCCAATAACACATGTTTAAAAGGAAAAGTGGAAGTAATATGATCCTTTCCCTTTTATAACATCTCTTCTTAAAATCAACAATTAATATGTTCTGAATTACATGATGAAAGTTTTAAAGTTGTAATTAGTTTGTCTACTTTCTAACCTACCTAAATTCTTTCCAACTTACTTATTTTTTATGCAATATCCTGTAATAATGAGCATGGGAATTTAATTATGAATTGCACAGGAAGGTACTATTTGTGGCCTTATTTAAACTTGAGATGAGAAGGTTTCCCTAGAGCTCCCTAATTTTGATTCACATTCCCTGTTTCTGTATCCATCCTGATTTTGTAGACTTTAATTTCACAAGGCATAGATTGGAGGAGTCCAATGAAACAAATCTAAAGTCATATAAATATTCTAAATCACATTTTTAAAAAGTACTGAACAAATTACATAGATGAAGCAACACACAAGTTTGGCCTGAAAAAGAGGAACTTTGGGTCTTTGGAAAGACTATCCTTTAGCTCTTCCTACAAAAAAGTTTGTCAACTATATTGCTGAGTATTCTTAAAGACTTCTTCAGTGAGACACAAGGAGCTGATCAACTACAAATGTCACCCTATCTGTAACACTTTGCATCTTATCTCCAGATATGGGATTAAAAATGAGGTATAAACAGATGAAAATGCGTAAGACTTTATAAACCCACAGAATAACTAGACAGTTTCTACTTTAAAATCATAGTTATCCCAAAGAAATTTTGGTATTATTAAGAAACCTTTGCTGTGGGTTATTAACCCTTGGACATTGTTTCTACAGGGGAAGGAAGGAGTCAGGGCTAGTGAGATGATTCAGGTAAAATTGCAGTAAGGTACACATTTACCAAGGATTCTCTGTATTCAGTTAAGGTTCTGTTTTTTTGGTTTTTTTTGGTTTTTTTAAAGTTTTTTTAAATGCTTCCACGCACATCTCCTTCCCAAATATAGAAATATTCCATGAAAAGATTTCTCTCAGTTTCATCTTCAGAGTAAACTAAGACCTTTACACTTGCCTGCACAGTCATGAATGTATGAGCCAAAGGTGCCACAGACCCACATAAGCTCATGCCTGAATTTCAGCTTGACTTTGAAACAAAAGCATTTTCCTGGGCCTATTGCAGCCCTGTTTTCCTGTTTTGTTTCCGAAGTTGGGAAAAAAAAAAAGAAGTAAAAAAAAGTAAAGCGTGGACTCTTAGACATTTTACACCACTTCTTTTTGGACACTGAAAGACCAAATGGAAATAGTGACACCTAAAATCCACATATATATGTGTACTCAAATATCTCACTTCATGTGGAAGGTCTGGTCCCAGAAGGCTGCAGTGGTATTGCTATGTAACTACACAATTTCCTAAACACTGAATCAAACACTGATGTTGAGTGGCTGGAAGATTAATGTTACACTGATGACAAAAATGGAAAAACAATTTGGGGAATCAAGAGATAATTAAGTTCTTGACAGAATCACTTGAAAAGGGACCATTAGTTATATGAAAGAATTATTCCCCTGCGGCTTTGATTATATATGGGAAAAAGACATTTAAGAAGTGATTTCATTGACAATATAAAACTTATCTCTCAAAATAAGTGGCAACATTAATATACAGGGTTGCAGAGAGTGGTCATCTCAAACAAAAAATGGAATTCTGTCTTCTGAAGAAATGCTATGAGATGAATCAGTCTTAGTGTATTTTATTCTATATATTTTGCTGAGTTATCTGCAAGTGCAAATAATGTAGAGTTCCATGTGCCTATATAAGTCTGGAAAACTTGCTTCAGTCAGTACAATATTCTGCATTTGCACTGAATTCAGGAATTGTTTGGTAGAGCAGTAACAGGGAAGTATTTGCAAGTGTGAAATACTGTTTTGCTGGCATGTGGAGACTTGGGAACCCCTGAGCTAGAAACTGTGTGTCCACAGGAAGAGGAATTTCTTACCCTGCTAATCTGTCTGAAAGGACAGAATAAGGGAATTATTAGTATTACCATTATGGAGGGAAACTGAAGGAAGAAGAGATTAAGAATGAGAATTTCAAACTAGGCAGAAGACCACAGGAACAGCAGGTTTGGAAGGGACCTGCTGAGCCACTTAGTAATTTCCCTTGCTAGGTCCTACCTATGGCCATGTCCACTCATCACACAGTTTTGGCCCTGCTCTGTTTTCTGCAGCCAAGCAGGACTTTTCCCTCATGGCTGCTGAATCTCTGTCTCCTAGTTTGCTCACAGAAGCCCTCATTTGTAAATTCCAAACATGCCAACTGGACGGGTTTCAAAAATAAATCCCTGCAAATGTCAAGTATTCACTACTGCTACAACTGCAAGCTACACTTCAGCAGAAAAATACACCTTAACAGCCAGGACTGTGGGCATTTGTCATGCTGTAATACTTGCCAGCCAGATGGCACCAGACAGGATAGTAGCCATCAGGCTAATGAGAACTGCTGACTTGGGCACAATAAAGCAGCTCTGTGAAGCGGCAACAGCAGGAATGCTGTTCTGTCCAGGCAGTGCTGGTGGAACAGAACTTGCATGTTTTGTGTTGTTTGGCCACTGTGTCTGGGGTGAAACACACCTGTGTTCAATGTCTGTCACAACTGTCAAAGCAGAACACCCAAAACCTGTTTTTTTCTGTCCAGGACTCCTTAACTTACAGCCTTTGGTTTGTGATTTACCTTTTGAAGCCAAGGAATTTACGCTTCTGGTCCTGTTTCATTAAACTGCTATCCATCTGCATTCATGTTTAAAGTCTTTTCTTCTCTCTCCATCATTTAACTAAAATCACAGCTATCACGGAATGCTCTTTATTTTCTTAGTATCTTCCCCTTAGGAGGTGCTGTCATTCAGTATTATTATAAAAAGAATATTTAATTATTTCAAAGATTATATAATACTAATCTCTGATCTACATTTCACTATGCTGCAGGTCTTGGTTGCAAAAACCTAAATATTTCTTATGTTGCTAAAATTTTTTCTACTCTGGATAAAACAATTGTAAAGTACAATTTCAAAAGGTTTCACTATATACGTACCCCTTTTGCATCAATTACACCGGGTTTTGCGTTGAATTTCACCGTCTTCAAACGTGCACGCTCCTTTCTTTCAACTCTGGGGAAAAGAAAACACAAATGAAGAAGCACACGTTTATTATAGCAGAATTTTGTATGAAACATTTGATACCTGCTCTCCCAAGACCTCTGGCAGCTTGCTATACCTAAAGTAAACATTTAAAGCAAATTTCATACATTGAAAAGGAGAGGGCACTTCCTCAGCCAGAAAGCAATTTTCTGGCAAACTGGGACTGGGTTTGAGGAGTCTTGGCTGTCCTACACCAGCAGAACAGCACAGCCTCTTAAAAGACAAAAGAGTCTGGGAAAAGCATGCTGGAGACAGATTTACTCTCTGATTTAAGTTGTTCAAAAATCAGATGACATTTAGAGTTCTATGGTCAGAGGAATGAAACAAGGACATGTCCTTATTCACCTTGATTAATATGGACTTTACTGTGTAAATGATGTTTCCTTCCTTTGCAAAATCATCTACAGAATCTATCACTGACTGGCTCCAGTAAAAAAAAAAATCTGATCATCTACCTGAAACTCAAACACTAACCCTATTTGTGTAAGACTTAGGAAATCTCCATCAAATCCCACAAAGCCAGCTTGTAAGAGACATTAGAATACATTCCTGCAAATCTCTTGCTTTCTAAGCCTGGGTAGTAGGATTTCATAATTTCTGATAATTATTTTCCAAAATACAAACTCTAGTGTTTTGATAGAATGATAATTAACACAACATGTTTCCTTCTGTCTGAGTAGGCTTATATGTGCCTTCCTGAAACACAGTGAATGTTGGTTACTATAGCTACAGTTTAAATTTAGATTAAATGCATTTCACTGTAAGTGTGGAATATTCACATGGAAACAGCTCAAGTGCATCTTTCAAACTAAATCTATGTTATTAAAAACACATGAACAGTCGGAAACTTGAGCTAGCAGATGAAGTCCCTTGGTAGTACCGGTAAGAAATGAAGACTTGAGGCTGTGTAATTGCCTAAATAGGATGGATGCCTTCTGAGGAAATAATTAGCACAAATGAACACAATATTCTACTTATTAATCTGTGTTAACATTTAAACTCATTCCAGCCCTGCCTGACTTCCTACATCTGTTTTTAACTTAATTTCTTATTCACTGCATAAAGAAATTTAGAAATTAACCCTAAAGAGTGTATCTTATTTACGAAGTTTGTCATAATTGCAGAGTAGCCATGGAGGCATCACTGCTTTCTAGAGGCAGACTCTAGACAGATGAGGAGCTGCAGAAACCTTCTGCATTGAGAAGTATTTAAGTAATGCCATTAAGTGCCATTAGTCCTTCTAGCAAACATAACAACAATGTCCATATATGCTCAGTATGCCTACTGAATATGCCAAATATTTCATCATCTGGCACTGTATCACACAATACAGTAGCACACAGTGTTGCCTCCCATTAGAATCTGAGTGACACCTTCCACAAGAAAACTGTTCTCAGTTACTTATAATTTAGCTGAAATGTAAAATTACAAGCAGAAATGTTCTGTGTCAGGCTGACTACATTACTGTTGCTGCCTGAACTGTCAGTAAAATGGGTCAGCTGTTAGAAAAAGGCAAGGACAAAATAAATGGGTTTGCCCAATCTATAATATAATCTTAAAGTTCTTCAGCTCAGGTGCTCTACTACCTTTGTCTTTGGTCTGGAATTTGCACTGTGGCAGTGAGTTGCTCTGGTGTTAGGAATATACCTCTTTTTCCTGAAGTAATGAACCTAAATTTCTGACAAGCTTTAGTTTTACGTGCTCCAGAGAACTCTTGGAATTTAGCTTTGGCTCTCCAAAGATTTAGTCTTTGTTGAAACAGTCAGAGTGCAAGACTTAGGTGAACTAAGATGTTCTTAGAATTTCTCATCTGAGCTACTGGGACGTTTTTGCCATAGAGAGAGCTAAAAAGGGAACTAAACTGGTGAATCTCTATTCTTTTAGATTTGTTGATCCAGCTCTTAGAAAAGGCATTTTTTAAAAGAACACTAATTCAAACACTTTTACCACTTTTTTGCAGGTTTGTAATTTTTATATTTAAGGAAAAATAAACTTGACTTTTTTTTTTTCCCCAAGAAGAAAGGAGTTTAGGTCCAGAGGGTTATTTGCAGCAGCTGACACTGTGAATGTCTAAAGAGCATATGGAATTCCTTACATTGGTTTAGCTGACAGCAGCTGACCATCATTTGAACATTTTGATCCCTCAGCTGAAGAAATAGCTTTTAAAGAAATAAATGTTTCACTTAACATGGTAACCAGGTTTGTATCACCACTGCTGGACTAAGCAGGATTATGGGGAGTTGTGCAAAACATGAAGTGGAGGATTCCTATCTCCCAGGTTTGCAGGGCCCAGACTTGCAACCCTGACTTGCCTGATGTACAAATTGCTGCCATGACCCTTTCTAATGATATATTTGCCTGATAAAGCAGGCATATCCTTTTTCCTAAGGGATAAGGAAAGCATGGCTATGGTTTCCAGAACAACTTCATTGATCAATCCCATTTTCAAAAGTGCCTGGGTGGTCACTGAAACTCAAAGAGGTTTCAAGAAATGTTCAGAGAAACCTATATCCAGCATTCAAACATGACTGGAGCTGAGAAGCTCTGAGTCCTATGTGGGGACAGTGTCACCCTAGCACAACTTACGGGGATTTCACCTCCACCTTCCCACCCACTCTCCAAGTACAGCTGTGTGCAAAAAACACTTCTGTGCACTTATCTAAAATCGTCTGAGATCTGGGACAGTTGAGTGTACTCTGTATGTATGTACAGATATATGTATATAGATATATGTATATATATATGTATACTATATATATATATGTATACCTTCTCTTGAAAACATTTCTGGTGGTAGATACCTCTTGGACCCTTTTATTTCAGAAATGGTCAGGATTCACTTTTCTTCCCATGTAAAGCTAGGGAATTGGAGCAGTGCATTGAAAATATACTTCAACCTTCAGTGTTCCCTCACTAGTAAAAGATTTCAGTTCTTCAGGATACTGTTCTCTTCTTACTCTTCTGAGGAACTTAACGGGATGCAACACTCACTGCACTGCAATGTCTGTCTGCTTTTGTGTTTCTGGGCAGACACAGCTATTTAAAAAGGGCCTGTGAGATTTTTTAAAATGAGACTTTCAGTTCTTCATAAGTGCTACAAACAAGAAAAAAATCAAGTGTAACTCAACAAGACATGAACTGTGATCAAACACTGCTGGACCACTGGGAGTTTCGTCAGTGCCTTCCTAAAAGCACTAATCAGTCTTCACAGCGGTGAGGTAGAATATCAAGTGAGAAATGCTTTAATCTTCAATAACAGCGTTCATCGCTGTTGTAGAACACAGATGCAAATTTCAAACATTTCTAGAATGAAATAAAATGGTAACAGTAGCCTAATTTGCACAGATTTGGCACTGAAGTGTTCTGTAGGACAAAAGATGTTTCCAAATCCAGCATGAGTACTGTAGTGAGTGAACAAATAGAAGAAAGTAATGTAAAATGGATACTTGAAAGACCTTGCTATGTCTTGTCCTTCTTCACCATTTCCTGGTCACCTGCACTATATTTGTTTTGCCTGCCTATCAAGTGAAAGATAAGTGAAAATATGTATGCACTATTTATAGTTCAAATATGTAGTCTCAGTTCATAGCTTTTTATTGCTTCCATCCTCTGTAAGATGTGAGATCTGAGCTTACCACGGGAAGAGATTCCCATTCTCAAAATTATTTTGGAGCATTCCTGAAGAAGCATTTTTGCACCAAACATGCATCTTTCAGTAGGAGAGAACATGCTCAGGTTCGGCTCTCCATCTGCAGTGGCTTGCTTATAGAAAGCAGCTCAGCACCTGGTCAATATTTATGCAGAGTGGACCTAATGACATTAGGAAGTGACTTCTCATAAAACTGTAGCACAGCCTTATTCTGTTTAAAAACCAACAGCTGTTTTCCTTCAGCACAGAAGTTTCACATCATTGCAGGAGCACAGGAAGAAGTTTATACCTACACAAACATTCAAATTTCATTCCATATTAAATTTTTCCAATTAGATTAGTGAGCATAGACAGATAAATTATTTTAGACAAAGATTACCTGATTATGCCATGTTAAAAAGTTTTATCATCTAGGGATTAAAATGTTAATTTTAACTGACATTTAGAAAGGTAGACAATTTATAGGAAACCATTAAAAATAAAAATCATTTGAGTGGATAAACATGCCCTTCTGCCAAGCTGAGCAGAACAACAAATTTAAGCTGGCTTTTCACCCACAGGGACTTCTGTGCTGGGAAAACCTCTTGTTCCTTGTCCTTAAATGTTTGTGAAACATTGATTTTATGTACTTTTCCCCCCACTTTGCTCTGACAGGAGAGCATGGCTACATGTACGTGTGGGGAGAATGTTGTCTATTTGAGAACACAAGTATCAGGCTGGTATTATTATGGATGGTAATAACAGATACAAGTTGCATAACATTTGACAGTCAGATGTACATAAACTACCTGAAAATGGGTATCAGAATGATGTCCAGTCTGACAGCAGCTTTGTTACTGCACGTCTGAAGGACAACAGAAAGATCAGTGTAATTATTTCAGTGTTTTAAGGCCAAATCTTTGTTGGCTGTGCAGAGGGAGCAGCAGTAAAAGTGGTGAGAATTTATGCTCAGCCATTCTGGGGCAATCTGTTTGAAATCTCAGGCTGCATTCCAGACCCATGGACTCAAGTCAGGCAGATATACACACACCACAGAAAATACTGAGGTTTGACATTCGTGAGGTGGGAGGCTGCTGTTGTGGAGGGCTTGCAATGTCGGAGCTTGTCCCCGTGCAGAGATTCAGCAAGGAAAAATTGAAAAGAGCTGGAGGTGCAAAATCAATGCTAGAGGAAATTAAATCTATTTACTGTTGAATTACAGCATCTGTCTAGGAATGAAATACATGTGCATATGGGTTTCACGCATTTTGTTCATTCCCTTTAACTAATGCAAGTGTTGCCATACGGAAGGAATCTTGGACATGGGCTGCTCAGCTTGCTGCTGCCCTTTTATAGGAAGCTGATTGTTTTTTTAGCATGGATAATAAGAAGGGAAATGAAGCAAATAAAAATTCTCATGATCAAAAGCACAGATTATGTGGTAACTCTAATCTATATCTATCTATCTAACCAAATGTAAAAAAAAACCCAGTGTAAATCTAATTTGGTTGGTCATTCTAGTATAAATAACAAATTTTTATGATATGGGAGCACTTCACACACATAACAATAATGCCCAGGCAAAACTGCAGGCTGCCTGAGGCACTGGTACAGGGATGGTGCTTGCGTCCCCTCACCTTAGACACCCTGCCTGATATAATTGTGCTGTCACCTTAAACATAGCTTGGATAAATCTCTTGGGCAAATGTGGAACCAAGAGAAATTTGGCCTGAAATGATGATTAATTAATAATTGAAGTGGTCACTGGTTTTTCAGAGCTATTCCATAATGATTTCATTTGTGGGAAATGCAGGAATTGTATCTTAGCCGTTGCTGGACATACGTTAAGGGAAGTAGGAAAAAAGTAAAGCAGACAGCTAAAAGACTCAACGTGGCACTAATCTGGATCTGTATGGCCTCTCACTGACCTAAAGTGCAAAAAATAAAGCTACAGTACTACAGAAAAACATAAACCTAAGACAAAGATAAAATCCTTCAATTTACAACACAATGGCTTGCAAGACAAGCCCAACAAACAAGCTACAGATGTTCTTATCTTCCTTCCTTTCTTTCTACCACAATATTTTACTGCTACATATAGCATGTGCTGTATTATATACAAAACAATGCCTATAGAAATAACCTCATATAAATTATAAGAGACATCTCATATGGCATCTTGGAGCCAACAGCTTAAATGAGGATTTCCATGCTGTAACTGCCTATATTTGGTCAAATGAATCCCAGGACTAATCTGTTTTAGATTAATCCTTTACAGTCAATAATCCACACCTGCAGAGGAAATTTAACTCTGAATTAGCACAATCTGGCTAGTATGATTAGCTTTATTCTCTGTAACTCAGCCCTGTGTGCACTGATTGCTCATCCTCCCCTTGGGTGGTGTAAATGACCACAGAAGATGCTGGCAAGAGCACATCAGTCTCAGGCGCCGAGCAATCATCCAGAATCCACAGAAAGGAAACAATACTCACTTTTCAGTGCTTTGGAAAAAATAACCTTGTACAACTGAAACCTTTTATGAACTAACAGCAACCTCCTCCCACTCCAGCTCAGGTGTATCATTACATTAATGCAGACAGAAATCAGATGCCTTAGATTTTTCCAGGCCTCTCAGCTTCACTAGTGAAGAATAAGGATGACAAATGGAGAGCATGGTAACTATACCTGCATCTTTTAAAATTCAAGACTCTTATTTTTAGGTGCTAAGCAACCTATTTTCATATAGTCTCCTTCTTTAATTTTTTTTTTTTTTAAATTCTGTTTTCTCCCAGTGTTTCCTAAGTCACATCTTATTCCTAGGCTCTATTATATGTCTGACCTTGACTAGAGAAACTCCACCTTTTGCCCTTGAAAACACCACTGTGTAGGTAACCAATAAGCTTTAGGCACACACTCTTTTCCACTTTATAGGAGATACAATTCCACATCTCAATTAGCTGCTTTTCTTTGTCCTTTTTTCCTCCATAGTTGTTTTATTATATATGACAGCTTTTTACACCTTTTCATAGTAGGCACCACACAGGAGTGAGCTTTGTGCACATACTTTCCTTAACATTAAATAAACTCCTCTCTCTTTCCATGTATGGTCCAATTATGTAATTACAGCAGTATTTACTGTGGCAATGAATAGCAGGAAAGTATTCCTTTTTCAATATCTAGAGACTAAGTCTGGTTAATGGGCTCATTTTCCATCTTGAAACTTATAACCTAACCTTTTATTTCTATCTATTATACAATTCCAAAATTGCTCTTTGCTGAAAAACCAGGTGTGGATGCTATTCAAACATGATCATTAGAGAAATTAAGGTCCTTTCAGGGCTCATGTCAACAAAGGTATTTGATTTTTAGTTTGCTTTTACATGATTTTGAACAACGAGTACCATAAGCTCTATTGGTTCCTTGGCCAATTCTTTTGAAACAGCAGCAGATGCTCAAGGGAGCATCAAGCATTCCATTTCCCCACTATAAAAAATGGTCATGTTAATTTTTATACTAGTGCTAAAGCTGAAATAGCCAGGAATAGAAAGTTTATACTCAGTATGACGGCATTGCTGCAAAGAGAAATGTAATATGTTTTGACAGATTTCATTTTCCTCCTACCCTTTCAGTTTATGACCTTTCTATAGCAACTATCAACAGAGCCAGGAAGTAATACTGGTTTGTGTGCTAGTTCTGATATTATCAGAGACTTGTGGCTGATTTCACAAAAGCATCTAGATGGAATAAACAATACAAACAATGATAGAGATTCAGTTATCTATTCTCTCTCTTGACAGTCACCACAAATCCATCACAGACACACAAAGATTCAGATTTAGCTTGGAGAGCAGATGAAAATTCCTTCATTTACATGATATGAAAAATTTACTGTGATATTGATTACACATCAGTTTCCAGGCAGGCAGAGATTAAATTAACAGATTTCAAAGCCAAAGATGACCATTTTATAATTTAGCACCATATTTTATATCACACAGGCTGAGAAGTTTAATTCTATTACCCTCTCAAAAGAAAGACATACAGTCTTGATTTGAAAATGTCAAGACACTCATTACATCCTTCAGTAGTTTGATGCAATGGTTAATCACCCTGACATTAAAACATGTGCTCCATTTCAAATTGAGAGTGAATTCCCAGACTCAGGTTCTGGTTATTCTGGTTATAATATATATTTTTTTTTGGCTAAAGGTCTTTAGTAGATGGTGATATCTCCTTCTTCTCCCCTTTCTTTATAAAGTCACTAGTAATTGAGTCACCTTCTGAGTTTCTTTACAGTACAGTTATAAACAGCCTGAATGTTTTAAATCTCACACCAAAAATTGTGCCTTCCAACTCTTGAAAACCTGTGGGATTTTCCTTTACTTCCCCTAGTTTCTCAGTACGGATTTTCAGATTGATGCACCTGTTCTTTGGAAAACAAATGAACTATTTTAAGATAATGAGCAAGGAGGTAAGAAAAAGAAGAAGAAGGCAGCACTCACCTCCTCTTGCTGGGTATAACTCCCATCTCCTCACTGTCCCCCTCCAGAGTGACCCTCCTAGCCTGCCACCATTCATCATCTGAGGCGTTGATGACGTGAAGGATGTCTCCATACTTGAAACTGAGTCCTTGGCTTGGGAGGCCACTGTCTTTGCTCTTGTCATAGTCAAACATGGCTCTGTGAAAGGAAATAAAGATATGAAGACAGGTGATTAGATCAGTCTGGGTACGTTTACTTCTGAACAATTAATCGTATTTTCCAAATGGAAAGGTCTTACTCAGAGGAAATCTCTTTCCACTGTGAAGTTAGTCGTTACAGAAGCCTTTTTTTTTTTTTCTGTAAGAGAAAGTGAATGGTAAAATCTCATACCAATTTTCAGCCTATGCCTTCCAGTCCTCTGCCTGGCACCTACACCAGGGTAGATGTACCCCACTTTTTGAGAGTAAGACCCTGCATATGAATCCGACCAAGTGCAGGTCACTCATTGAAGTCATCTAGATGAAAATACAGATCTTGGTTTCTTACAGGAAAAAAAGGGATTTGGCTGTATTTTTCCCGTGTAAAATATTGTTTAAAGACCATGCCTGTCAAGAACTGATGTTTATTTCCTGTAGAGAAAATAATATGATCATAATCCTAGCTGCAGAAATGTTACACCAGTAAAATCCCAAGAGTAAAAGTCCAATAATTCTTACTCTTTCACTGTCAGAAAGAAAACCATGACAATCTTTTCACTGGAAAACACTTTTGTGAGAAGGATTTGGTGTAATTAATTGCTGTGCATCCTCGCGTACTTGCAAAGAATGACTGTAGCTGTTTTATGGGTAGATATAAGACACTCAAAGCTACTTCTCATAATGAGGAGAACCTTAAAAGAAGTTATCAGAATTGTGACTATGCAACCAAAATAATTTAAAGCTCTCATAAGCACCAACTGTACATGGAAAGTCTGGTTCAGGAGGAGGAAAAATGCTATTTGAAATATGTCTTCTTTTAAAGAGTTTAAAGTCTTGTACTAACATCTTCAGAAATGCCCAGATAATTCCCTTCTCTGAGGATGAAGACTGCTGAATTTTACATAATCCATAATCTTACTTATGCTTGTGCCTTTTTTGGTAATGTTCTTGGAATGCAAGTACCCTTTGGAAAAATTTAATGGCTTAGCGGTGGAAAAGTTATTTTAAAAACCTGAATATATCTTATTAAATATTTATATTCATAAAGGACTGTTACTGGTACCAGGTCATTTGCTGCTTCTCAAGTACAGCTTTCTGTAAGTATATCTGATGAAGAAGCTCATAAATCCAGAAGCAGTTAAGTGCCATTAGACACCTCTTCTTGACCAATTGATGACACTAGATCCCTGGAAGATGGCAGTGCAAGCACAAACAGACACACATCATCCTGTGAGCATTGCCCTTGGCAGCAGGCAGCGGTCAGAGTTTCAGCACCATATTGAACAGCCTCAGAAATTCACTGATTAATTGTGCACCTTGCCAGGGAAGCTGCTCAACAGCTCAAAACCCCTAACCACACAGTTGGCCATGCTGGATACTGGGCAAGACATCATGCAATCCTGATTCCAGGCAAAATTAAGTCACTCAAAACAAGGGACAATATCTTCTGTTACAGAGAATAAGCAAGATTCTCACATCCCTGATGCAAAACATTCCCTGATGCCAACCTGGAAATTCTCCGTATTTGGCAAGTTGTAAGATAAAGGTTGTCTTTCAAAAGTTAGGGAGTAGAAAGTAGGACAATATTCTTTGTCCTTGAACAGACATCTGCACCTCAGAGCCCACATATTGACTTAAAGTGAGTCAGTCATCGTGCTGGCTGATGTTAACGATGAATGCAGATGGCAATGTTTGCCACTGACTTGCTTTGATTGGAGTAATCATGTGCATTGCTAATTAAAATGAGATTATAGATCTCAGACAAGAGACTTTTTGAGCACACTTTTCACTGAATGAAAGATTTTGTGGCTGATGCTCTACAGATGTTGATTACTCCATTAGCAAATGAAAATGACATGAGAGCTGACTTCAGTGATCTTTCCTAAACATTTCAAACTAAGAGCCAGGTCTTGGTAACAGCTGTATTTGAGCTTACAACTTTGATAACATTTCTGGCTCCTTAAAACATACTTTTTTTGGTTGGCTGTTGGCCCAGCTATAAGTACATGGACATCTTCAGGCATTGTTGACTACTTTGGGCTATAGAGAGACCTGGGCACACTCATCCCTACCACCTCAGGATTTGAGGGCAATTTGGATTGCAAAATCTGGTCCTTTTAAGAGACTGACATGTCATTTCTAATTTTCTACCTGATGAACACCACACAGTTCTGTTTGTGCTTGGTTTTGAAGATGTATATAAAAATAACACCTCTGCATCTGTTGAGCATCAACTGAAGTGATACAAAATGAATGCAGCCAGACCTTTGGTTTCGTAAAGGAATTGGGCAGAGAAGATGCAAAAAGATGCCTTTTTTAATTTGCTCTTTCATGTTTATAGACCATGACATCCAAGTCTTACAGGATACCATCTGCAAGCACTGAAACTTTAGTCACAGTCAAGGTCAGCTCTCAGCAAAGTGTAGCTGAGACACAAGTGTTCAAGCTTCTTCACCAGGATAACACACTAAGGGGTACATTAGACACCTTAGATAGGTTCTGCCTTGTGAGGGAGAGTAGCAGAAGAAAGGTTAAAAAATAGCAGCACCTTTGCTGAATATTATGAGTTGAGAAGAGGATATAAGCAACACAGCCCTACAAGAAACCCACCCTTGCACAGAGCCCCTAATAGCCCTCTCTGAGAGATCAGCACTGTAATTTCAGCTAGAGAAGGATCAGCATGATCAGGACCAGACACGTACTCTTCCAAAATGAGATGTCTAATAGAAACAGGGTTATTCAAATGATCCAGAGGGTCTAAACCAAGAAAACATGTCACAGTGCTTCTCTCTCTGTGATGAATTAGAGGTATCTCCCCAGAACACAAGCACAATAATGCAGATAGTGGAGAGGTTGCTCAGCAGAGCCAGTGAGCTTTCTGAACTTGCTAGTATGACTATATGCTTTCATCTGGATGAGGCTGCTTATTCATGGGTTGCTTGGGCAGTTCTTCATAGCACTGAGCTGTAAATAATTTTTAGTGTCTTTTACTGCAGTATTAAAGAATAATAATCTCAATAACCTTACAACATTTTAATGACATTTATCTAACAGTCTTGAACACTAACAGATTCTTTTTTTTTCTCCACAACTTATCAAAGTGCATCTTAAAGCACCATTCTTTCGCGTGTTTTATATACTTAGTTAGCTGCCTGCATCCACTGTTAAGCCCTTTTTTGGATCCCATAGGACAAAACCAAGAGCTTTCCCTGTGTCATTAAGGCTTTTTTTTCCAAGTCAGCTGACTCAGTCTACTTTTGAATTGGGGCAGTCAATATTTTATAATGAAGGAAATCAGTTTCAATTATTTAACTTCCACTTTAGAGCTGCCACCAATGTTGTGATCACACCAGCATCAGAAAACTCCTGTTCAGTATCTTTCAGACAGTGCATTTCACAAACAGGACCCTGGGTTACACAGGGTAGGGAATGCATTTTGAAGTTACAAATGCACTAAACTCAGGGACTACTATGGTGTGTGGATAAAATACTGGAATAGGGAACAGAGCTTGCTACTAACCAGTTTAACAGATGTGGTGAAAACATGATTTGGTCAGTTTAGTTCCCTTATTAGAAAAACAGCAACAGGAATTGGCGTGATTATCAAAGGCGTAAGGTACATGCACCAAACTTCCATTGACAAGTTATTATTTTTTCTCAGTTCTCAGTTCTTGCCTTAGTTTCAGGAAAACTGTTTAATATCTGCACAATATCTTGAAAGTGAAAGGTGTCATTCAAATGCCAAGTATTGCTGTGAAAGACTTGGTGAAAGCCTCATGCTTTTAGAAAATAAAGAAAGTCCTTAGAAGTGAAGCAGGAGATGCAAACATTTAGAAGAAAGTTTATGGCTATCACAAATATTTAAGAATATGTGAGGCTTGCTTCCCTGATATTATTCCAGACTTCAGAAGTAATCATTGCACTAGACTAATCCCAGCAGCAATTTGGACAGAACCTAACAGGTTTTATTTTTGTGCTTGGTTGCTTCTTAATAATTTGCTTTCTTAATAATGGCAGCCACAACAGTGTGAAACATCAGACAAGCATTTCACAAACAGCATTCAAATTCATTGATCAAAAACTGTTTGAAATTAAAATACTGACTTTACCAACCTTTAACACACTGCCCAATGTGCAGTGAGGTGTCTACATGGCAGGAAGGCCACCAAAACTAGGTGGCCACTTTTTTATTCCACTTAGCATAAATCATTACTTGAGGCATTTCCAAAAGCTAAGCTGCTTTGTGCAGTATTTCTATTCCTAATGACACCTATTCTCGCAGCTAAAATAATAAATGTTTGAATAAGAAAATATATTATCTGGAACTAAATAGAAAATCAATTCCTAGTGCAATCCCATATATTACAACCTATTGACATCCACGATGTTACATTGTTATCAGCATTTCTAACCTGAAAAATAGAGTACAGAAAGACTAAGTGATCTTGCTAAACCCTTAGCAGAGAAGGGAATTTAACAGAGAAACCTCTTAGCTTCCTGAGCTAATGCTGTAAACACCACTGTTAATAGTCTTCATAATCTTCCTGACAAAGCAAGGGATATAACTATATTTACAACACAAGAACATGTTTCACCGAATGCTTCTATATGTTCTGTGCAAAATCCCAAAATCTTCCACTCCTGTATCAATAGCCGGTAATTTGATACAGTTCAGGTGCTGCATGGCAGATTTATTTGCATCTCTGAAATTACTTTCCTCTTCTTCTGGCACAGATGGGTGTTTGCACATAAATTTACAGACTGCTCTTTGCTATTCACTTGATTATGAAACGACAACAACATTTAGCAAGAGAGATTTTCAGCTGCTGTAAATAGTCCTAACTCTCCTGTGATCTGCCAGCATATCTGCATATGCACCACCAAAGGATTGGTAAAAATTTCTTGAACAGTGATTCTCAGACATCAGATTATACAGCATCATCCTAAAGGAGATATATGTTATTCTCCTCGTTCACCACACCTAAACTAGCCCCCGCCCTATTATTGTTTTACAAATGGGGAAATCCAGCACAGAGAGGTTTTATCATTTGCCTGGCTTTAGACAGTAACTCAGCATCATAGTCAGAATCAGACCAAAAGCTCCATATCTGTCTTTTCTGCATTCAGTAATAAATGTATATCCACCCACTTGCAGGCTCAGCTTGAAGAAAAAATTAGAAGAAGATGAAAGAAACGCTAATGTAATTCATTGCTATAGCTACAACAGAGAGCACAGCAGCTCTGATTGAAGCAGCCATTGCAAAGCAATTAAGATGCTATTAAAAGGGTTAAATTTTCACATACTGGCAAGTCAATAAAGACTTTCAACTTCTCCTCCCATCTTTGTTTCCATCTGGAGAAGCTGAACGTGTAAATCATATGTGTAGAGCATACAAAAAAGGTTTCTGTCTCTTTGGAAGGTTTGGGAAGCTCTGAGATTCTGCTTGCTGAGACCGGAGGCTGCTGGAATAGCCCCTGTGCACAAGATGATTCTGTCATACATTGTCACCTCTGCTGAGAGAGTGGGAGGGGGGACTGTTGGGAAGAACAGCTTTTATTAGGAGTATACTACAACAATGTAGTTTTAACAAAATATATCTGAATGTTTGACCTGTCACTCATAGATACCATGATTCCTGCTTTTTCCTTTCCCTCCCTCCCTCCCTCCCTCCCCTTCCTTCCTTCCTTCCTTCCTTCCTTCCTTCCTTCCTCTCCCCCTCAATTTTGTTTTTTTTTCCCCTATATTAATGATGTTGTGACTCTTCATGAAGCCCATCCTCTTAACCTTGTCAGACTGAGAGGGACAATGTCAGCAGTTTGTGTTACCAAAATCAGTTCTGACAGGGCAGCAGCACAACATGGTTGCCATGCTCCCTTTGGAAGTTAGCACTGATCAGTGACCATTACCAGCAACAGTCTGGATGCACCTAGGGTGGACAGGAGTGCTGTGTCCATCTGTGGGCACCCTAGCAAAATGATGTAGACCTGTTGGAGTGAGTCCAGAGGAGGCCACAAAGAGGTCTGGGGCACCTCTGCTATGAACACAAGCTGAGAGGATTGTGGTTGTTCAGCCTGGAGAAGAGAAGGCTCCAAGGAGACTATTATGATCTTCCAGAATCCAGGAGACTACAAGTATGCTGGAAAGGGACTTTTTACAAGGGCATGCAGTAACAGGATAAAGAGAAATGGCTTTAAATTAGTAAGAGGGTAGGTTTAGGCACTGAGCCATGGGGCATGCTCCCAGTCAATGTGCAGATCAGGGTGTTAGCTTAGCTGCTCCTAAGGCACCTGCACTGAGGCAAATCCCATTGCACATTTGCATCTAAGCCTTTTACATTTGCTATCATGTTATTTCTTTACTTCATTCAGCAATTTCGCCATTCCATATCCAAAGTAATTCCTTATTCTTTTCCACTGAGTGGGAATCTGGCAGAGAGTTATGTCATGGATCTCAATGAAAAAAAAAAAGGGATTGGAGACAAGCAGTAGTTAGTTCCAGAAAAATTTCACAATGAAGAGGGATATATTTTCTTTATGATGTTTATCAGAAAGAGGACTGCCATTTGTCCTTGGGGAATATTGTGCTCGTTTTGGAGATCCAAGCATGATGCTTAATTCATTGGCTCTTATGAGCCAATCTCTATGTTGCCGATGGGCTTTTTAGTTTTCAGCAAGTGCTCATATCCAGTGCAGGAAATGGGTTCTGCAAAATTTGTACAGAAAAATGTAAATCAACATTTTCAGAAGCATCAAACCAATATGTTGCACGTTCATGGTCTTGCTAGGCAACAGCATACAATGTACTATGTTAGAGGCAAAACATCTCACAGTGAGAAAGGACTGACACTTCAGTCTTTCAGTTATGGACATAGACAGAACTCATATTACTCCCAGGTTTGCCTGGCTTTAAATCCTCCCAGCAGGAATTGTAAGGTGGCTTGAGAAAGTGAAATTTCTTCATGCTTTCTCCTGTGCTGGCACAAGGGGAATTCCTTTCAAAGAACACACTTTTTGTTTCTTTGGTGTTTTACAGGGCATAAAAGACCCAAACAGAATCCCCCTTCTGCTTGCAAACATCTGAAATCAAGCTGTGAGCATATGCTTACCTTACCATAATTTACTGACTAGGAAAATCTGGCTGCCAGTTTCATCTGTAATAAACAGAAGCTTTTAAATACATCTGCATTGGACTCAATGCAGTTTAGATCCTCATATTTGAGGTTTGCTTTAAAACAGGGACACTGCCTTGGGTCTGAACAGATTTAATTTAGCCTTAGGCATTTTGATAAACTCCAGAGGACACCTGTAGTTGGTTCTGGAAGGGTTCTTCAGCACCCCTGAGATTGCAGCTGAAATTTCACAATAAACCCCCAAACTTGTGCATGAGATGCAGATTTCACAGCAAACTCAAAACTTACGACAGGTTTGTACTTATCTAAAGAAATGAGATAATTTTTGACTGACCTTGACCAGGCCTGTGCATTATCCATCAAAATGATATGAAATCTGTCTTATTCTTGGATTTGATCATTTCCTCCCCATACAGACTAAGTGAAGCTGCTGCTTGACTGCATCTCTGGTTTCTCTCTGAGACATCAAGTACAGTTTCTCAACACAGATTTTTGTGTTGTGACATTTACAATTACCAATATCCAGAAAGGAAATGTGACTGGATGTCAAATCAGGGATACTTTAAACTACTGGGTAATTCACCTGAAATTGCAACCTGTGGGTTGTATGGATTGACACAGGAGCCAAAAAAGCCATTCTCTCTCATAGTAACTTATTTGCTGTTTGAGAATATTAATTTAGATATTTTTCCCCAGGGAAAAATAAAATAAACAAAACAAAACATGAATAAAATCAAATCAGGTATTTCTTTCAAAGGAAATGCAACTGAAATAGAAAATTATGACTCAGTTAGCAGAGCCTATAGCTACCCCCATACCTCCCTGCACCCCAATGTGTCTTACTACTAGAGAGTACACTGGATTTAGATATATTTAGTAATCTGTCTGCAGTAGTTCTAACTATTGCAATAGAACTCAAAGATCTGCTTTGGGTAGTTGAGTTTTTTAGGTAGTTTTACAGATACTCTGTAGCTTACAGTTGCTTTCTCTTACACCTAATCATGACTCAAATCTGTTGTCAGCTTTTAAAATTCCACTGTGGCCAGGTTGCCCACAGAATTCATTGTGCTTCCACTGGTTTATAATTAAAAGGAAATTTTCAGCACACAAAAAGAACCCCCGGGTAACATGATTATTACTACCAGCTAGATATATGATGGTTTCTTTTTCTTTTTTTTGGAAAAGGATATTAGACATCTGCAGAACTTAAGTAAGAGAAAGCCTTCCTATAAAGAAAAAGCTAAATATAAATATATATATATATATATACCTCCACATTTATGATTTGTAGGATTTGAACATAATAATGACAAAAAGACTTGTAAGACATTGACTAACCACATTGCCTGTACAATTGGAAAACATCTCACCAGCCAAAATTCAGACAGTTTTGTCAGCAAAATGAATTTTTTCTTTTCTCCTGAGAAATCAACACTGGAGCCTTGTCAGTCTGAATATTCTGACTTGTGTTGTAAGAGGTGAGGAACTCTACAGACTGTCCTATCATGGATGACTGTCCTATAATGAATAATAATATATCATAGTAATTTGTTAATATCATAATAAATCTGTTTATACACTCCAGCCTTTTGAAACTGCTATTGGAAAAAAGATTGGTCTCTAGCTGTGAAAAAGGGTAGACAAGCAAAACTCAGAGAAAGTATTAATGAGGTATTATGGAAAAGTCAATATATTTGTCTGCAACAGCTCTTTCTCAAGAATGGTTTCTGCTTGGCCTTGAATGCTGCCCTTTGACAGTGAAAAAGTCACAATTTGGATTTTCATTGTTATTGTGTTGACTGAGTGTGTTTTGCTGAGATAATGAGAAGCTCCATGCAAACAGGAACTACACTGTAGAAAACCACTGAAAATTATTACAGAAATTAATTATTCTGCCTAATGTGGAGAAATGTACTAAATCCATAAACTCTGCTGGATGCAATTGTTTGAGAAATCATGATTACTTTTTGACTCTAGGTCAAAACTTGAGGAACTCATTAAGAGTTTACTCAATCAGCAGGAGGTTGGCTACAGAATGAGTCCTTTCTCATTCTATACTCAATTAATTAATGCAATTAATTTCTGGGATTGACTTTGTCTCTTTTAAAGGGTGACTTTTGAAGAAGAGCAATTTCGCAAAAATCCAAATGCAATTGAAATTTAAAGATAAATTTTTATGGTACAACGGTCAGGTGTCTCTACATAACTTCTGCTTCATGAGGCCAAACACGAAATCTGTAAAGATGTCAGATTCTTAAGGTGGAGCTCTAGAAAAATCAATGCCACAGGCCTGAGCTGAACTTAACTGAAATCTTCTAAACTGTAATGGAAATAACAGAGAGAGTTTGCCTGGAAGAGCAGCAGCTATGAGATGTTCTATTTGGTCAACCAGTTCTGTGGATTCCTTGCACTCTTATCTACTTATCAGGAAGAGGTTTATCCTGTGAAGTTGTATTTTGTGATTGGGTTGAATGTTTTCTAGTAGATGATATTTTCTATAAACCTTCATCTTCTTGAGTCAAATGAATAATTCAACACTAGTTTTCACTAGTGTCTGCTCTTCACTGAAATAAAGCTTGAAAATAAGATGCCAGAATATTCAAAAACAGAAATAAACAAACAAAAATTAAAAATTAAAATAACAGTCTTTGATGCCACCTTATCAGTGCCAAAACAATATGACTGTTACTTCTTCTTAATGTTTACATTTGTTGGTCTCACTATGTCTGGTTGTCCATTTCCTTTAGAAATGTACTTTGACTATAAAATGCTGATTGACCACTATAACCCAAAACATTTAACAGCAGCAATATCTATTCTAATATTTTTGAAACAAAGCTGCAAGAGGATGACACTAAAATTCTTATCTTCTCTCTGTGAAACAAAAAATTAGGCCCATGCTGCTCTGATCATCTTGCAGTTCCTCATTCACCCCATTGCATTATCCACACCCTCCTTCCTGGGAGCCCTGGCTCACCTGGGCTCAAAAGAAGGATTAAGGGTAGCATCAGAAGTTCCTGCATCCCATTTTTAAAGGTAAATTAAGCACATCTGAGACAAGGTTTTGTACACTTTCAATGAAGATTAGATTTTGAATTGCTAAGTCACTTTGAAAACATTACCCTAAGCAGCTTTAAGATTGACAGAATTTGCCTTAAGCTCCTCTGAGGCTGACAAGATGATGGTCTGGTGAAGTAGCAGAAGTGTTTTGATTGCTTGCCTCTGGATAGTGCTAGGAGTTAGGAGAAACCAGGAATTAGGATAAGTTCATGCTGCCATGAATGAAGCTCAGAGTTTTGATGGTATTGTCTATAATGATTTTCCTCATTCTGTATGTAATTCCTGACTTAAGCAACTGAACTGGGACCTTTCCTTTTACTATCCTCATTTGAATTGAGTCTTGTGGCAATAAAAAGTCTAAAAAAAAATCTTCCAGGAAAACCAGATTGTTCTTTTCCCTTCCCCTGCCATTACAAGTTTCTATCTATACTGGCTTAAGTTTACCCTGATTTTAAGACATTCCTCTTCCTGGAGGAAAAATAAAATTACCATGAACCCTTACTTCCACTTAGCAATTCATTTTACTTGGGAAATATTTATTAAAAGCTATGTTTAAAAACGTAAGTTTAGGCAAAGTGAAGCTTGCTTGAGTCGGGCTCCAAAGCCAAAGTTTGTTTAGCATATGAGTAATCTGACTAATTTCAAAAAGACTACACCTACTTAGACCTAACTGTGCCCTGACACATTTTATGTACTAGAAAATAATTCACAGGTGCAGTTGCTTTTCTAATATTGCTCCTAGGTAAATAATTTCTATGAATTTCTTTTAAAATTTTATTTCAGGATGTAAAACTCTGTTTGGAACATCATAAACCACTACCATTTCCTAAGCCTGAGTCAAATGATTGTCAATTTGGGTATGTGTGTGCAGGAAATATAAGACTGGGGCAAAAATGGTTAAAAAAACCCCAGTTTATGTCTCTGACAGTTGTAAATACACAATAACTCATTCACTGGCTTATAGGTTATGATGGCATCTTTCCTCTCTATTTGAAAGACATTGAATTATTTCCCCTACAAAAAAGTTTTGTAGCTGGGAAAGTTGTAGAAGAGATCAATTTAACAAGCATGTCTTTGTGTGCTCATGCTCACCATGGGCTGATCCAAAAATTTCCTCATATTATTTTGCTTGCTGGCCCTGTTGAGGTATTTGATGAGGCTTCCTTGAGAGCTGGTCTATGTCAGTGTTTAAGAAACATTTGTACAATGCCCTCAATAATAAACTTTAATTTGTGTTCAGCCCTGAACTGGTCAGGCTTTTGGACTAGATGATCCTTGGAAGTGCTTTCCAACTAAAATATTCTCTTCCCTCCATTCCATTCCATTCCATTCCATTCCATTCCATTCCATTCCATTCCATTCCATTCCATTCCATTCCATTCCATTCTTCAGTGGAAGAAAAGCCTCCAAAAGACCAAACCTCGTGCTTAACAAGGAAAATGAATGAGGTCAAGTCTTGTTTCCACTGTAGGAGGCAGGAGCAAATCCCATGCTCCCAATAGAGAAAACATGATGAGAACTTTTCTAAAAAACAGTCCTTGACAAAACAAACCATGGAGGAATAAGGAACTGCGCTGGACCACATTCACATTTTAGGGATAAATTTGTCACCAGTGGAGCTGCTCTGAATATGTAGAAGAGGGCAGAATCTCACCAGGGGGATGGTGAACCTTGGTGCAGGCAGTGCAGAATGAAATTCTGGGAGATACTAGAAACTCACCTGGACAAGTTCCTGAGCAACTTGAAGTAATTTTGAAGCTGATCATATTTTGAGAGGGGAGTTGGATTTGCAACATCAGAATCCTCTTCTTCAAACTAAATTACCTGTGATCCTATCTACAGAAGGACCAAAGTATAAAATATGTTCAGACATAGGAATTTAGACCATATTTATCACTTTTGGGAATATCAATAATTTTTAATATATATTCTGCATAAAATGATACTTTGGTGTCCAAGAGAATTTTCTGTAGTGGATAAAAACACTTTGTTCAAAAGTGCCTCGATGAAGGTAACTGAGGATGGTACAGAAATGCTCAAGCTGTGTACAATTTCAGGTGATTTTCAGAATCATGCATGGACACTTAAAATTCTTGAATCACTTGAAAGTGATTTGGGAGCTGCAGTGTGCTGAGTGGCTGAGCCATCCTTGGGCAGGGTAGGCACTCCTGGTATAGCCATGGGATTACAGTAGAGAGAGCTTTCTTTTGTTCGTTTTTTGGGAAGACAAATTAGGTGCAATGCAGAATTCTTAGAGAAGTCTAAACTCCCTGCAGAGTAATGGAGAGAGCTAAGTACCTATGGGAAAGGAATAATTCTAAGCATTTACATTAGATCAGAAAAATGGGCTGATATAGATGATGTGAATGTTTCTCTGACAGTGTCCAGTTTCCTAATGGTGAAATAAGAATACACAAAAAGGGTATTGTGAAGTGCTCAGAAAATGTGGTAATGTGGCCATGTAGATGGCTGTGATGGGTAAATTGAACATACAGAGTGAAATGTTTTTGATTTCAATAGAAGCATCTATTGAAGCTACACATTTTGTCAGAAAAGCCTGAAGTATAAATTACACTGTCATTTAGTATTTGCTTATACAAAACCCATGCCACTAAAGTGAATTGAGTCTTACAGAATGACAGAATAGGGACTGAAAATAAGTTGGATTTTTTTTTATTATTATTCTGACATGCTAGGGAGTTGTAGAAAAACAAACAAACAAGAAAACGAACAAACAACTGTCTGTGACTGAAGAGATGTTTTTCAGTCACTTGATGTGTACAAGACTGAAACATTCATCAACAATTTTTTTTTTTTTTGCTTGGACCAATTCTTAGAATTTTTAGTATTTTGTAGCCTCATTTACAAGCTGTAAGAACTTCCTTTTCACTTCACTTTTTCACTTCCAACATGGAAACAGCAATTCAATTTAGTTTGTAATTTATTTAGGGGCTGAGCAAGGTTGCTGTCTTTGCAGAAGGTTGTGGTGAACAGCGGGGAGAGGATCAGACCATATGTGCCCAGTTCCCTATACGTTCCCTAAACATCTGCTGCTAACCAGCACCACAGAAAGGACACTCACGACAGGAAGGACTCTCAGCTAGATGCACCTTTCTTCTGAGCCAGGGTGGTTGCAGGAGAAAATGGATGTTACTTTTATAGAGGAGAATAGATACAGAAAATGAGAAACTGAGATTGTCCTCATGACTTGCATTAGTGCTGACAGGTAAAAGGATGTGGAAAACGTTCAATGTTTTAAAAAAACGAATAAAGCAATCCAGACAGAAAAAAAAATAATATCAGACACTAGAAATGTGGGTGACAAATTATGAAAATGGGGCTTAAGGAGAATTGGGCTGAACCCTTCAGTTTGCTGACAGTTTTCCCTGTATGTAGGTGATGACTCTCACCCATCAATCAATTGGGGGAGAGTGATTCCCAGCACCACAAGTGCTGCCCAGGCTTCTCAGCAAGCTGGGGAAACTCACAGAAGTCGGGGGGAGACAATTACTGTGAAGTTTCCATGCATGTGTCAATGTTCTGTCAAATAAATTTTAACCCCTGTGTCCCTCTGTCTAGGGCTGTGTTTGAAGATTAATTAACATTACTTCAGCAACATAAAAGCTGCTATAGCACATAAAGTGCTGGATTGCATTAAACAGAAGTAGTGTAAATAGAAGTTTCAAACCACCTCTGAAATGAACCTGCCTTAACTCTACAGATTGGCCAAAGCACCTGGTTTGCAAGTGTGTAGTCTTTAAATCATTTTACTACCTAAATATCCAAGCATTTTCCCTATGTCCAGCTTTACCATTCACCACTCTGGCCTTACAGGGTCAAATTCTGTTTGGTTGTTTAATATACCATCCAACAAGAAGTGCAAATCTTGTATTTAAAATAGTTTTCCTTCTGTCTCTGTCTCATTAACCTAGTACTTCCTGTCAAATATTAAGCTACTATTAAATATTAAGGAAATATCTGCTTTTCCAGAAAAGTCTGGAATGTTTCTTTTCCTCAGCTATGATGTACCCCTACAGTTCTGTCAGTAAGCTCTGTAAAGTGAACCAAGTTAGTGGAAAGACTAAACAGAGTGATTTTGTATTGCAATGAATGACTTCCATTTTTAAATTAAATATAAACAAGAAGTCAGTATAAAGTATGATGTGATGAAATAAATATGATTTTTTAAAATGCCTTAAAAATTGACTGTATGGAACTTGATTTATCTTCAAAGGGGCCTTTGCCTTATGATCTCAAAACTCTGTATTTTAAAATCCCTTTTTTGAACTTAAGAGCAAGAGCCTTTCTTCTTTTAAAGGCTAGATACAGGCAGTATCTTCTTTACCAGAAAGGTCTTTATTAAGCAAAGCCTCATTGTGGCATGCACTGCCTCTGAGGGAAATATTAAAAAAAATCTTGCCAGTAGCAGGACTGCTTTTAAAAATTTTTGTATCTCCCACAGCTGTAGCTGTAATTTACTGCCACTAATTACCCATTCCACTGCAGTACTGATCTTCAGGGAGTTGGGTTGAGATTTTTCATTTCCTTGCTTTGTTTTCATGAGTTTGTATTGTTCCTCCCTTTTTCTCAAGGCTGAGGGATCTCCTGCCTGCTGCAGTGGGGATATCTGTGCTTTCAGCTGATCTCCAGCGTGAGCCTATGCCCCAGGCCAGGTTCACTCCCTGTTCAGAGAGCAGCAGTCACTGGGGCAGGCCTGGCCCTGCACCGCCATGCTCTGCAGGGACACTGAGGAGAGGATGTGCCACCACAAATCCTGTCACAACCAAGGTGCTAAACAGGACACAGAAATGTCCTGGCCTTACAACATCACTGTCAGTATCTTTGGAAAACTCTTCTACCTCCTCAAATTCTTGTTGGCAGCTCATGTATGATCAGCCTGAAGGAGTGCTAGAGCAGGAGGTGGGAGTGAAAAAAGGCTGGCAGCAAAGAGTGCCTTCCATCTCTGAATCACAGGGAGCAGCAGCAGTCAGAGCATCACACACATCACTCCTTAGCTTTTTGACTGGCTGCTGTAGGTACCCCAACACTCAATGTACCTGCTGCCATAAATCCAGCCCCAGGCACCAAATTCATCTCCTGCCTTCAAGCTGGTACCTTTCAGTCAGTGAGATCTCTCCTTGGGAGTCCTGTGCTCAAAGCTGGAGACATCTTTAAGGAACTACACACCTGAGTGTTTCATTACTCAGCTCCTTTACCAAGTGCCTGTCTCTCTGGGGCCCTCCCTCTGTCTTTACAAAGCAAGGATAGATGGCATTTCCTCACCGTGAGGGAGAATCGTGAGGATAACTACAGTAAGGTTTGTGCAGCGTTCAGAAACTAAATACCAATTACACAGGGCATTGGGGTGTAATAAGAGAGCTGAGGAGAGAAAAGGCCATACCAATAAAGCTAAATGAATTATTTACAATCAACTACAGAATGTGTTTAAGGATGAACCCACAGAAGAGCCTTTCAGACCTGTCAAATCATGGAACCATCTGCGCTTGATGTGTCAGTTGAAAAAGTTTAATAACAAATCAATAAAATGAGTAGCAAAAAATTACCAGGATAAGATTAATGACTTAAATGTGAAAATGGAAAATACTGAGCTAGTTTTTTAAAGGGAAACAACAAATAAATGAAATCTGACTTGAGAAACAGGTAGCTCTAACATCCTTAGGAACATTAAACTCAGCGACCAGAAATATCACATGAATTTCCAGAAAACTTACAACAGACTTCCTCACCAAAATGTCATGAAATATAAGAAAAAAACCCACAAACCAGTTGTCTGTGAAGGATTAATAAGTGTTTAAGGACTAGGAAAAATGGGTTAACAAAGAAGGTTTTATTTTCACAAGAGACTAAATCCTGTAAATTATCTAGAAAAGGTGATGAAAAATGAGACAATATTTACTAGAGACATTGAAGTATCAAGGGTAGAAAAAAAAAATTGACTCAGAAGATTTGCAAAAGAATGATAAAATGTCCAGTGACTGGATGACAAAACACTTTAAGATACACCTAGGAATGTGCACTTGCAGCCCAGAAAGCCAACTGTGTCCTGGGCTGCGTCACGAGTGTGACCAGAAAGTTGAGGGAGGGGATTCTGCCCCTCTGCTCTCCTGGGACCCCACCTGGAGTGCTGCATCCAGCTCTGGGGTTCCCAGCATGAGAAGAACAAAGTCCTGTTGCAGGGAATCCAGAGTATGAAGATGATGAGAGGGCTGGGGCACCCCTCCCATGAGGACAGGCTGTGGCAGCTGTGGTTGTCCAGCCTGGAGAAGAGAAGGCTTCAGGCAGTTGTCATTGTGGCCTTTCAACACTTGAAAGGGGCTTTTAAGAAAGATGGGGACAGACTTTTAGCAGGGCCTGTTGCAATAGGGCAAGGGCTAATGATTTTAATTGGAAGGAGTGTAGGATTAGATTGGATGAAATTTTTTATGATGAAGGTGCTGAGGTGCTGGAATAGTACTGGTTGTGTGTGGCTTTGAGTAACTCAGTAGAGTGGAAGATCTCCTTATCCATGTCAGGGGTAGTGTAACTAGATGATCTTTAAGTTCCCTTCCAAGCCAAACTATTCCATGATTCTATGGAATTCAACATGAATAAATGCAAAGGGAAGCATGGGGAGTATCAGTCCTGAGTCAATCTACATACTGATATATACTGGGTAAGCAAATACTCCCTTGGGAAAAAGTGCTGGAGACTTTGATATTTTTCTAGGAAAACATGAATTCAATGTTTGGCATTAGTGAAAAAGGCAAATTTGTACACGCCATTTAAGCAAATTGATAAAGAACACAAGATAAATAATTGTTATTATACCATGATACAGACACCCACACACTTCTACAGACAGTCCTGATCCTTTCATCCCAAAGGAGACCTGGGACAGCCAAAGAAGAAACAAAAAGGGCAATAAGGGCAATTTTCTCACAGGAACAGACTACACAGACTAAACCTCCTCAACTTTAAAAGAGATCACCAAGAAAAAAAGCATAATAAAATTAATGAAATTACAAATGTCAAAAAAGAAGGAATAGGGGACACTTGTTCCGAAGAAATGGCGACAAGTGTAATAGAGCCACTAACAGATAATATACAGTGTGCAATTCACAAGTAGGTGTTGTGGACTCTGAAAACTTAAATGGGTTTAACAAAAGGAAGAGAAAAATCCATCAAGAGCTATTTTAACAGTTTCAAATGATCTGCTATCAGATACTATTTGAAGCAGAACAATAGTTGGGAAGGACCTTTGCCCACCTGAGTTTGGTGGTCATGTTTGCATTCACACATTCACAGTACATCAGGGCTTATGTTTGAGATGTAGACCTTGAAATGGTTTGTTTTGTCTTTTGGCTTGTGACAACCTGTGTGAAAGACAACTTTTATGTTTATATCCTGCCTTATTTGTTGAATCCAGCTAAGGAATTCAAGTTGAAACCCCATTTGTACAAATGTGACACAACTACCCATAGACAGTGGGGATCCACTTCTAGGGACAATAATTTTCAGGTTACACAAATCATTGTCTATATAGCTGTTTCTTCATGTAGTTGTTTCTTCAGAGAAAGCTTTGAGAGAAATGCTAATTGAGAGGTAGATGCAACTATTTTTATGTTATTACCAAAATACTTCTTTCATACTTTGTCTTTCCCTTTTTTTTCCTCTGATGCTTAGGTTTAAAGGCATGCTGTGCTTAATTTTTATCTGAAAGTCTTGGCACAGTTACTAAGAATTTTAAATCAACGCAATTTAAATAATTTTATTGAATATTATTTTGAGTAACCTTTTGGTTTTCCACTATGAAGTAGTGTTTCAGGATCAGCAACCTCATCTAGCTGAAGATTGCCCTGTTTGTTGCAGGGGGATTGAACTGGACAACCTTTAAAGGTCCTTTCCAACCCAAGCTATTCTGTGGTTCTGTGATTACACTGAATGAAACGATTGAAAACACATCATAGATTTAAGAGCACTGAATATTCCTAAAACCACAGATGTTACAGACTAATTCAGTGTTTCAATGCAAAACTAAATTTTGCCTGTTACAGAATTTCACTGGCGCAAGACTTAGTGCCTGCAATAATTAAAACAACCAACATAAATATGGCTCAGTTTACAAGACTGTGGATGTATGCATATCTTTCTAACCTAACAAAGTAAGACCAGGATTCTAACCAAACTATTAAATACATCCAATGTCCTCATACTGTACCTTGTTTCTTTTTGCAGTTAATTCAAGTATTCCTCATTCTTAGAGAAATTCTCACAGTACAAAACTAGGTCCCTTTGCCTTTGGGTAAAGATATGAGCAGAAGAGAAATTTCCCTGAAACTGTTTTTCAAACCTTATTAAAAAAAGTTTATTTTCTAGGGAAAATAAAGTATTATAATTGGATGTTAATAAATGCTGCCTCAATAACATCTAAAGAAATGTTCTAAGGAATATTTTCCTCTTCTTACACTTCATTATAAACTAAATAAGAGAAATACCATCGCAATGCTCATGCAAAAAAATGACTTGGAGAAAAAAGATGCCATGTATGCCCTAAAGATATCTTTGTTCTTGTCTCTCTATAAATGATTGACAGGGTAAAAAAATGAAGTAATTAACTTCTAGCTGACAGAAAACAGTAACATGGGTCTGTAATGATGGCACCCGTGAGTGACATAGTGTCCTACTTATCTGCATTTTAAAGCAACAGCTGCTGGGTCTTTTGCAATGTCTGCAGAATTTTAAAGAGAAGCAAAATTAGAAACAACAGTACATCTTTACTATAAATGTCACAAAACTGATCCTCACAAGGCAGAGATTGAACAGAATGTGTTGGACATATGTGAAATAATTATATTGGAGGGAAAAAAGCAGCTCTTATAACTCTTGACATCTATGTAAAAATATCCTGAAGTTTCTGAATCAACATAACACATGTATGGTTTCACTGTCTACCAAATTTCCTCTAGACTGAGACAGTTGTCTTGAAGATCTTCTTGAATCAGGACACTTTGGAAAAGAAGTTAATTATAAAAGGGTGCAGATGCCTTATTGCTAGACTGCATTTACACAGCTAGACATATCTGCACTGGAGAGGGCTCAGTGTTGACAATCAGTTTGCAATCTCAGTGTCCAAGTTAATGCCCTCTTGCACATACCATCCACACAGCTTAGCACTGGGCTCAGGGCTGCTTTGAGCCCATGTCACATTCTCTGGCCCTGAGAAATGACCAGTTGATGACTGTGGTGTTCTTCTTTTGAAACATGGCTGAAGTAATGGATACAGAATGTTGTGGCCTCACAAACCATGATGCACAGCATGTCAGCAGAATAGTGTTGCATGTCCTAAACAAACGGGATGTATGGGCATCTCCTAGAACAAAAGTCTGTGAGATTGTGTCATGCAAAGGGATACACAATTAGCCTGTAAGGGAACCAGTTTGCTCCAAAAGAGGGATTGGGAGTAAGAGAGCAGTGCTGTGTGAGGAATCAAGGCTCTGGGTGCATCTGGCTTCCATAGGAATTGTGCCACAGAAACATATTTTTAGAAATAAAATTTCTAAAATTCGGTTGGTGACGTAAAGCCATATCTAACACATCATATTGCAGCAGGTGGAAATCCTGCTTTGGAGTGAAATGAATTCATTCACGTGAATGTGGCTCACAAATTAACTATGATATTCTTGTTGATACCATCTTTGAAATGGGCTCCTAATTTAAGGGCTTCTTAAAAAGAAAATGCCAGTTCCAGCAATGTGAAATCCCAGGCTGGCGTGTGATTTATTTTAGCAATAGCTATGACTGGGATTGTAATTGATTTGGACCATCTTGATGATCACTATTCAGAAAGTTGCAGATGATCCTGAAAATTAGGACCATATCTACTCTCACCTCTTTTATAGTCACTTGAAATACAGTAAGGAAAAAGGAATACAGTCTATGATAAAACTTACTGGAGACTGATAGGTTACTCAAAGCTGAAAGCAAGATTCAGACAGACAATTTTTATGCCTAAAATGAACATTGATGGACTTTAAGCACCACAGCTCTACTGCAAAATTCAGCATTTCTACTCCCTTCACTGGACCAAGTATTTTAGACTACATTTACCCTCGCAAATTTGTGAGAAGCTGGATGTCTCTCTCTCTCATTTAAACATTTATGGAATTCACATTTAAGGCAGGGAAACATCCAGACTGAAATTAACCCTATATTTAAATCTTACTGTACTGGCTTACACCTAACATATACAAAAGTGAATGCAGAATGACCACAACAGGACAGAACATTCCCATTCAAAACCACAGACATGATATTTACCTTTTTCTAGTTGTCTAGTGGTTAGACACTTGAGTATATGAGAAATTCAATATTTTGCCACACCATTGACTGAGTAAGTGGGAGATATAAATGCAGTTTCCTTAGCACACTGATGGGATACAATCCTAGAACTCTCTCATCTTCATAAAGCGTCTTAACCACCAGGTAGCCACTTTTGGGATGGACATTTTTCACCTCTTCTCTTGAAAAAGCACAGTGAGTGAGGGGTCAGGATGGAGAAAGTTTGGGAGAAAGAAGTTGGTGGTGACTCCTAGGCTGGAGTCTGAGGAATGCAGTGGTAAATAAGCTGCCCTGTCATCAGTAATTCTGGATTGGCCTTGACTGAAACAGCAATAATGCAGGGAAAAGGGATATGCACTTGCCAGATTGTTTTGCAAAATGTGAGGAACATCATCATCACCACCATTTCTTCCTCTTACATTTTAAACAACATTGCTGCTTAGTAAAGTCCCTATCGTCATATATGGGACTTTGGTCTAAAATTCCTGAAGAGTTAGTACCTAATACAGAGACTAAAGCCAGGCTTTCAGCAAGAGTGACAATTCAGATATATTCCAGCATCCAGTTTTTTCCATAAACTAAATTCAGGGCAGCGTGTTTGAACTCAGCCCATCCCTAAGGTGTTGCTGTGCTCTGTAAGGGAGCTCCATTAAGAATGCATTTGGCCAAAGTCCCTGCTTAGCACAGCAAAACTGAATTCCTTACTCAACACTTACATTTACTGTACACAGAATTTATGTAACTAAGTAAGGCACCTTAGATCACTCTCCATGGACCAATATGAGATGCTGGGATGCCAAAGCTGGGCTATTGTAGCTTGTAAAAGGACTTGGAAGTTGAATGCACTTCTATTGGTTCTACATGCAATATCTGAGTCAGTTCTGCTCTCTACCTCTGCATCCTCACCCTGATGGTTGCTTCTTCCTACAGCCACCTTAGAAAATGCTCTTAGCATTTTAGCAAAATCAGTTCCAAGTTTCTCCCGCCATCAATCAGCAACAATATTTTCATTGTTTTTATTTGATTTATTGTTCATTGTTTTTATTTTATTTATTTACTGCCAAATTCTCTACTTGGACCAAGAATTCTCCTTGAGTGACACTGAAAACTATTTGGAATGGAAAGTGGTGGTTCAAGATTTGACCCATTCTGTATTGACTTGAGGGAGAACAAGAGTGTGCCACGTTGCTGAATGGCAACATCAATTCCTTAAACATTATGCAGTGAGATCAATGAAAATAAATCAATACTTCACTTAAAAATGGTGTCATGGAAAGAAGTCTCTTACTCTTTCCTTTAAGAGATAAAAGAGGTAAAGAACAGTATTTGCTGCACAAATAACACAATAAACCAAACACTGGGAAAGTCCTAAAAAAATGCATTACCCTCTTTCACAGACTGTCACCAAATGGGATTATCTCAAAGCTCACTTATTTTTCTCCCTGTCATTAAGAGGAGCAGCTCACCCCTGAGTTTTATGAAACAGAACCTAGAGGTTTACAAATAAAATGAGATTACCAAATAAAATGAGATTATCTCCTGCCCACAGAACATAAGGACGGGGATGAGGATTTAAAATAAGGTAGGAGTGATATGACAGCAATGGCAAGATTTATTATTACAAAGGTCTAGGAGAGCCTGAAAATATCAGAATATTAAAACATGGGGACTGTCACACTACCATGCCTTGCTGCAATTTAAGCAGCAATTTAATTTCCAATTAAGATGAATCTGGAAGAAATGCTGCTGCAAAAGCATTATTTATATCTTGTGTTAGGTGTAAAAAGTATGTTTTCAAGTAGTTAAAATTAATCCTTTTCCTCACCCCACTTAATTAATTATGAGGGGTGAATTGTTGGAGAAGAGAGACCAGAAGCAAAAGGCATTCATGATGGTTTAATTATGCTTTAACTGATGTCATGAAATTTGAGAAACTGACCATATCATTGAATGGATGAGAATTTATTGTGATGCTCTTGTTATATCCAAATGAATTAGGATGTTACTCAACTTTGCAGAATTCTTATAACACTAAAACCCATCATTGATAAAGGTGCATTTTTTTTCAATTAGCATTTATTTGCATATTGATGCAACAACCTGAACGGACTAATCTTTTAGGGAAGTGTAACCACATGCTCTCTGAAATGCAGAAAGAACTGAATCCAAATTAATCTAGAAAAATTCATTTGAAATACACAACTGGACTGCAAGGGTCATCAAGGACTATTACTTCAAATCTCTGCTCTAGGGAACAAGTACTGAGCAGCAGCAACTCACTAATTTGCTTCTCACTCACCTCCCCCAGATAATAGATGTCTGTGACTACAATCACAGCAAACATCATCTAGGTTTGTGCATTTCAGCCTGTGTCCTAGACAGCCAAAACCCAGTACCCTTCACTCTGAGTTCCAGACAGACGCAAAAACATGGCTGTGAAGGGTTCAAAACAGTGAAACATAATGACTGTAGTTGTGCCAGTGATGTAACAGAGTTGGAAAGTGTGACTGGTGAGGTCTTAGATAATGGATTAACTAGCAAGCTGCCTGTAGTCCCTCAAAGGACTAACAGAAATTTACCCAAGGTACCTACATTATACTGTGGAGACCTGGAACCATCCAAATACAACATTAAAGAGATGAATAGGGCAAGAACAGAACAGAGGGATGTTAATAATGTCAGTTTATATGTATATTTCATGTATGTTAGCCAATTAGAGCATAAAGAAAAGGCATGATGGAAACTATCTCTCAGAAGAGGGAAATGGTGGAATCATTGTCCCTGAAACAGTTAAACAACTGTGTAGATGTGGTGCTCAGGGACATGGTTTAGTGGTGGACCTGGCAGTGCTGGTTTAATATTCGGACAGAATGATCTTAGAGGTCTTTTTCAGCCTTATTGATTCTGTAATTCAATGTATAGAGAACAGATAAAACATGAGTAAAGGAAAGATGCAACCTGAACTTTAAAAAAAAATTTAATCTACTGGGCAGATGCTGATGTATGATGCTTGATGAGTGACACACCGTGTTATTTGCAAAAATGAAGTACACAGGTTGGATACAGGGACAGCTACACATGAGGAATTTAGAAACATTGCCCAAGCACCTAAGGCTTGGCTGTGGGAAAGCCAATGCTTTAAGCACCCTGGTATAGTGAGAGGTGTCCCTGCCCATGGCAGGGGCATTGGAACTAGATGGTCTTTAAGGTCCCTTCCAATCCCAACTTTTCTATGATTCTATTCAAGTATTGTAATTTTAAGCTGCAAATGCAGCTTAATGGAGTTAAACTGTAAATGCTCTCCCTCCAATAAAGCATGACACAATTTGATAGGCCTTTGGGAAGTATAAAAAACAGCCCCCTTCTACAGAACATGATTGCTCAGCAACCCAAAACTATAAACTGATTTTTTATTCTACCAAAGCAAATTTCCCATTAATCATCTATTAGGGAAGCCTATGTCAGGCAAAATATTGGCAGAGGAAACTTTAGCCTTGCTGGTGGAAAACTGCTTTAATCAGTGAAAAATGCTGAGATATCAGAAAATAAATTCTATAATCAGCTAATGATCTTGAATAAAGTTTTAATTATTCTTGTAACTGGGGATTATTAGATTATTCTCTATATATATTAAGAAAAATTAATTCACAGAAATACAGAATCTTTAAGACCCAGCCTACCATGATTCTTTAGAAAGTATTTATATTTTCATAGAAGCACTTTTCCAGATCTAATTACACTAAATGACTTCTCTCAGTACTTCATTCTTCCATGAACAGTCTCCACAGCTGGTGTTTGAAAATTTCCTTTACTCTATGGAGTCCTATTACCAGAGGTAACGCACAACATGAAAAACATATCCAATGTTTCACTCTGAGTGAATGTTTTGAGTATTGTAAAGTTTCTAGTATAAAGAACACTCAGAGAGAATCTCACTAAAGTATTTGACCTAAATGTCAGCAGGTCTACTTTCTATCAATTCTCTAAGAGAGCATAAACGTCGTTTTCCTCAACCTCTCTTGTGGGTGTAGTCTTTTTGGTATGTAATAAAGACACAATTAAAAGAAATATTCTGTTTTTGCAGACTGAAAAGACTAACTCCTTGACTTGGAACGCTACAGCTCTGCAGAGCAGTAAAAGCACTGAAAACAGCATGCATTTATGTTTTTTTTCTGTCTCTACGCAGAAATGGATGGAAGGCAAGGTACATGTCATGCTTTCAAAAGAAGGGATATAGTCGTGTGTTTTCAATGGAGTCATCCTCGTGAATTTTTGTTCCAGTACCTTATTAATATGTATGAAGTCAGGGGGAGAGAGAGACTGGATCATCATTTTCTTAAATCATTTGGGGTTTCCTTGTTTATGACACATCATAGGTACAACTAGAGCCTAGGTCATATTGTCCTGAAACTGAAGAATTAGATGTACTCTTCTGAGCCTATCAGAAAAACTTCCATTTGGGCTGCAACAAAAAAACCTCCAACCTCTTTTCACACATCAAAATCAGAAATTTCAGATACAATTTGTTGTCAGATTCTTCAGAGTTTCGTGACTTAAATAGTCTGAGATGACTTATTCAAAACTTATTTATCTCCAGTAACTGCAATTGGGTGTCCTACAATAAACAAACAGCTCATTGCAGTGCTCCAGCATCACCCAGTATCTTTCTAACAGTCAATCTATATCTATCAAAATATCTTTAGGCAATATCAAGGCAGAATCTGAGCTTCTCAATTCCAGAATGATACCACTTATCTTCCCAGAGAAAGAACTCATATAGGATGGAAAATTTTTGTGTGTTTTCAATAGGCAGAGATTTTCTAAACAGTAAATTGGAAAAAAAATATTGCTAGCACTAAGATTTTTTGTCTGATCTATGGCAGTTCATGACTCCTTGACTGACTCCACATTACCACTGGTTATATTGAATGCACATGGGGTTTACTGATTTTGTAGAAGACATAATTATTATGGAATATTTAATAAACAAATTTAGAGAATTTCTCATATTTCATACACTTATCTATCTGTTCTCCCAAAAGACAACAAGATTCCCTTTCAAACTGACGTCCCCAGTTGCTCTGGAGTATATTTAGAACTCAAGGCAAGTAGAAAAATGAATGCAAATTTTGTGTAACATGCTGGGGTAGGTAGCGCATTTCCATAGATGGAACACCAAATGTACAACTGCAGCAGCTTAATATTTTATAAAATTTCCTAAAAAAGCAGCACTGAAATCTGAGTATAATTGAAGTGTCCTTTCCTAAAAACTAAAATGCCAACAAAGTAGGGATTTTCCTTTCCTCATCTTAATGCAAATTAGGAGCTGCTGCACTGAAGAAAGGAAATTATAGCAACTAAGAAGTTTAGGGAAAGGAAACTTTAATCCTCATGCATACTGTCCACATTAGAACAGAATATATTCTCATGTCTGTCCAAGCCTGATGTCTTTAGGATGGCAATACAGAGAAATTAAAACTAAAGTAGCTGAAAATCCATCTACCACATAGGGCTTTCATACTCTGTTGAGAAGAAATCAACCCCATTTTCTACAGGCTAAATTCAGCCATGATCCTTGAATTATGATGGATAATTTTCAAGTTATTAATTCAGTCAATTTGCCTATTCTTTCATACTTTCACCATCCTGTCTGATTATTTCTTTTACAACCTTTTTCTCTATACTTCTTGCAGCCAAAGCTGTTGCAATCCTCATTAAAGGCAAAAATATCTGCTGAATTTTTACCCAAATTTTTCAATTGTTTTGATATTCTTGAAGGAAATCTATAGGTAAGTATTTCTTCACTGAAATGAATGACTATCTTCTGGTGGGGTCTACAGAAAGACAAAGGCAGATAAATTGATCACTGAGGACATCTGAAAGAAAACCCTGTATTTCTAATCATATTCTATTTAAACACATTCTGAATTTTAGCATCAAGCAATAACAAAAATTAAAGTAAACTACAATCCTGAAGCCATCAATTAAAAGAAGATGATTGCATTAACACAGTAGCTATAATAAAAGGTCATCCTTCTTGGCCTGTGTGAAAGAACAACATATCATCCAGATATTGAAAGAAATTATCAGGCATTTAATGAATGAGGTCAGATTTACAGGAAAGAATAGCTGTTTACCACTAAACCAGTGAAAATCACCTGTCTGCCAGGTTTCATATCTGTTTTGCATGGGAGTTAATAATCTGTGGTTATTGCACCTGAAGGAGGAAATGTGCTGAGCTGTGGACTGCAAATTGAGCCATCATGTTCTAGCAGTAATCACTAGATTTGGCCAGATAGTAAGCCCAACACAGAAAAGATATGAAGTGTCTCATGGTCCACTTCTATTAATTCATATTTTGCTTTTCTTACTGATGTTCTATTTAATTATTAAAGTGTAAGTAGATGAAGAGACTGTCAAAGACTTAACAAGAAAATTTATGTCCGGTTCAGTTTTGCTGAAAGATCTGCTAAAATTCTTCAAGATGAATCCACACATAAATATCAATGATGAAAGGGGAATTCTGATTTTTACTCTTGGAACATCTCATTAGTCTGGCTTGAAACCAGAATAAAGACTGATGACCCTAATTGCAGTCTAGTTAGGATTAACTTAAGCAGACTGAAACTAGTGTAAATCAGATCTGAAGAAGCACCATGCACTGGAGTCATGCTGTAACTTGTAACTCTAGTTGAGCATTTAGGAACCTATTTCTGACCTTGATAATGTTCCTGTAGCTCATCCTCTTCTCTGTAAAGAAGACCAGGTATGAAATCAGGACCAGTCCAATCATGGACACCAGTGCCATAAACAATATATTGGGATAAATTTGCTATCAAATTAGTAACAAGTGGATGTCATAAAAATGTGTCTGTAATGTCATGTCTGGATGAAACACTGGGCAGAATAACCCTGAGAGCAAATCTACTTCCCAGGACATCTCTTGGGGTGTTACATCCACAGCTTCTCCCTGCAGCAGAGCCTTTTGTCACAACAGCTCTCCATAGATGTGGCAGCACTCTGCCAGCCAGTGTAGAAAAGGAAAAATAACTTTCAATGGTTATAGTGAAAGGGCAATTGCATTTACAATCTGCAAACCCTGTTAGAAACACTGCTTCTACCGTGTTTCCTGTAGTGCTTCTAAAAATGTTTTTGATACTGTCTAGTCTCAATCTGTTTTCAAGATGGGTTCACAAAGATACCTGTTTCCTTGTCCATAAATACATGAAGAAACCATAGACATTTTTCAAATCTAAGCTGTACTTCTACAGGAGTAGTTCCTGAAGTATTCTCAGGAAAATGGAACATGACAGACAAAGTCTGACTGGCTGGGTACAGATGGGAAAAGCAGAAAAGTCTGAAATATGACTTTGCATCTTGAATCATCTGTAAGTAAGTGGCAAAATACTGCTTGATGGCCATTAGGCTATGCTTTCATTTTGTCATTGATCACCTATGATCCTTTTCTCTCCAAATTGTCTTACAGGCTCTGCAGAAAGGATAATTACTACAGTGGGTATCTGCAGTCTCTACCTCAGTTCTAAAATGTCTCAAGAACATCAAGAGGGAAAAGCCTCTCTGCAGAGATAGTGCTTTTTAAAAGAAAAAGATTATACATCTTTCCAGCTCCCAGAGTGAAATAAATATTGATAGTTTCTGGAAATGGGAAGGACAGGTATCATTAGCAGCACACAAAGGTAAAAGCTATTACAACCTGACATAACTAAAATCTAAGTGGTTAGAACTACAAGGTTATAAAAATCCCAAAGCCCTCTACTGTTAAGTAACTTTTTCCGCTCTAATTTTTTCCCAAAGTTTTCAGCTGCTGCCCTCTATGCCAGGACCCTTTTAAACAGCTAGAAAGAAGATGTAGCAGAAATAGCAACGTGTTATTGCCTTCTCTGTAAGCAGGGGTTTGTATAGAAGGAGATATGCTGCGCTAAGCAGGTGTGTTGATAATTGTATCAGCACAATACATTGGGTGAAGGAATGTGGATGCCCTGATGGTCAATTAAAAAGCATAATAAGTAGAATCTATTGAAAGTGGATGAATGTTTAATTATTATAATTCCTGTTTGGTGAGGAACGTCTGGCAAAACTCTTCATCAGATAACTCTGACAGTTACTTTCCTTACTTGCTACATTAGTAGATAAAGCAATTAGAGTAAGCAGTTTTAAGAGAAAATGAGCCACAGATAATCAGAATCTTTGCAAGAGAGATGGAGCTGGAGACATGGCAGAATGCAGATGTACACACACATTTATATAGACACACAGAGTTAATCTCTGAAATAACTTTTTACTCCGTTTGTTCTGAAATTGAGGCACATTAAGAGAGGATCAAATCCTGCTTGTCAAGACTGGTATACAAGAGGGACAGAGACAGGGTAAGCAGTGCAAGACCAGCTGGGGCTGGCATGTTGAGCTGGCTCCCCTTGGACACCAGCTTTAAGTATTGACTGGCACCACACAAGCACCACTCACAGCAGAAATAGTAAAGTAGCTGCATTTAAACCAGGGTTTACACAACAGCATGTCAGTGAAGCCTGGGAAGACCTGATTAGTACTTTTTTACCTGTTACAAGAGTGAGGTGGCAGGGAATGACTAAATAGAGTTCCTGAGGAGCTCCTTATGGGCTCCAATTCAAGTAGGCAATTCCCCAGATCCTCCCAGGCTCACCATAGAATTATTGTAGTAATATCTATTTCTAATGAGAAAGTAAAAGGGTCAGCAAAGACTACTAGTCCCACTTAGCCTCATCACTTAATTTGGCTGAGCTCCTTCCTCAGAGATGGACTTCCTTGCAGTGAAACTAAGCCTCCTTCTCATTTGTCATTATTGGAAGGAACTTTGCAAATTCCCACTGCCCTTTTCAATAGTGTTATGTCCTGTTTCAAACTGTTCTCAGCTTTGTTTCAACACACCTGATTTGGAGAGCCTGTCTATAGTGGCTTTATGAATTTCGTGTGTAAGATTTCAGGTAGAAAACACTTCAATAGGGCCAAGCATTTTTCTCTCACACTGGTCACGGTGCTGTGTGCAAACGCACATATTTAGATTTCTGACTTTGACTGTATTCACACAAGCTTTTATTTCAATAGGCTTTTGTCTCCGTGTTCATGGTCTAAGCTACTGTCTTGTACTTTTCCAGTTGAGAGCTGCACAAACTGATGGTGTCCTATTATAGCTGTTGACATGGAAACATAAGCAACTATTTGTTGGATAAGACTGCTATTTCACAGGGAACAGACACAGCTTAAATGCATGTTTTGCTGATTCACTTTCAGCCATTTTAAGCCACAGAGAGTTTATCTTCACTTTAACATCCTCCTCCCCTTCACCAATGGATAATGTTCAGAGTTTCTGCTTAGAAATGAGACTGGAACTGTGTCTATCTTGGCTATAAAAATTTCAAACAAATCATATTCCTACATGAGGTCAAGATCTTCATCCTCATCATCTTCTGGCTTGGATATTATTCTAGCTGACACTTTCTAGTCTCTGAAGAAGCAGGCAGTCCCTCTAGGGAATAGAAAAGCACAATGTATGTGCAATGAAAAGCTATTAAGGCATCTTCTAAAAAAAGAAAAAGGTGTGCTGTTTCTGTAGAGCTCAATGTATGTGCAATGAAAAGCTATTAAGGCATCTTCTAAAAAAAGAAAAAGGTGTGCTGTTTCTGTAGAGCAGACATCATGTCAAGCACATTACTTGTTCAGGGACATTATTTTAATAACTCATGAAACAGAACAATATGGAAAATGGCCACAAGTGTGTGCTACTTATGTCTACTGAAGTTGCTAATAGAAAAGCTGTTTCACACCAGGCATTAATAATGCAGCACTGAGGACATGATTCCCTGTCTCACCCGGTTATTTAAAATACAACAAGTTTCACTGAAAATATAAAGGTAAGATGATTTAGGCGAGAATGGCTTTGATAAGGAGCAGCTTTACATTCTGTTTTCTGTTCTAACCTTTAGGCAGAACGTGTTTTCTCAGATACCTGTAGGCTGTGGCTGATTCACACAGGACTCAGTCCTTCCAGGTGCTCAGTACTGTGTATGATAGCTCATAATTTTGAATGCAAAGTAGTCAATGATTTGCAAAGCCACAACCATATTGAAAAAAATCTGCTTTTTGCCCCTTTTTGACACAGCTAGAAAAACACCCATTGATAAAAGGCTTGCTGAGCTGTTGGCTCATGCTGCAGCTAACAATGCACCACGCCACATCTCTGAGAGGGATCAGCTGAACTCATCACACACCTAAGAGCAGCAGATATGATAAACATGAAGATGTGAAGGAAAGAGATGGTGTCAGATGCAGAGATGAGACTGTTTGACTGATGTGTTTACACATTCAGTTTTCACTCTCCATTAACTGCTTCGTTTTTGTCTGTGAAATGTTATGAAGAATTGCAAACAAACATAATTTTTCCTTAAAAATGATTCCTTCCCATTAGTATCAACACTGAAAAAAAAGTAGCAGATGAATAAGAAACGCAGTAACTGTTAGGAAAAACTGTAATAGCTTGTGAGGTAGCTAATAGTTTCAACAGACTACATATCAAATATATCAATTTTCACAATCCTAGGATATTAGGGACACATATTGTGGTATTTACAGCATTCCATTTTAGGGTATTTTTTTATCCACAGACTGTCATCAAATCATAAACCTGAAAGCCTTTGAATTGCGAGTAGTCCAAGATTAATAATTCTCACATGCATCTTTCAGCTGAGAGTGGCATCAGCATTGTGAGTCTTAGGACACTTCACTTAAGGACCTGTGAAAATTTCACAGGCATAATGTAAAGAAGTGTGAAATTCTTACAGTTCCCACTGACAGTGAGAGGCCACTTAAAAAACCCCAGCAAAACAGTTTCTCTCCAGATAGTCTCTGTTCTTCAATTTTCAGTTGTAATTTTTAATTTCTCATTTTCTCTGTTCTTAGCAGTGGAATGATCAACATGGTAATTTTTGAAAATGCCTCTAAGCATATAAACAGGTTGAATTTTGTAAGAAAGATTTGCTTTGCCAAAGACAAGAGTTTGTTTCATTTTCCTTTTTCATTTTACAGATAATCACATGTTCTGTAAGCCAGATGCTTTTGTTCTAAACATGAAATTCAACACAATAAATAAAACCTACTAAATTTACTTCCCATTGTATTAGGTCATTCTTGTATTCCAGCATATCCCTCATCCTCAGTGTTACTGATAATTAATGCAGACTTGAGTGGACAGTAACTCAGTGATAAGGTTCAGCATTTGAATGTTCCCCTGGAGAAAAGGGGGTCACTCATGCAGAGTGACCCTCCTTGCTTTGAAAAATAAAGATTTACATTATTTCCTTGGTTCTGAATCTGAGCAGTTATCACTGAAGCCAGGGAGCACATCTGTGTCAGGAGGATGCAGAAAGGATTCTTATTTTCAGAGAAAGAACCATTAAAAAGTAGTAATTGAATATCCAGAAACTCTTAAGCAGAATGTGAAATGAGTGACATCCTGACATTTCCAGTATGAAAATGAATTTCAAGTCCAATAAGCCATTTCATAAATTTAGCTTTTGTGTGTACCTATCTGGCCATTTCCAAACTTATCTGCATTATGGCATTTATGACACATTTTCTGAATGTATGTTTCCATTCTGTGCTCCAATTTGAACCATTCAATTGCCCAGGAATTTGAGGTAAGTGAAAAAACTGTACTAAAATTCTATTTTCCTCCACTTACTGTTCAGTAAAGGGAATTCTAATAGTTCTATCATGCCATTAAAGTACAGGCATGGCTGTGTAAGCTGTAGCTATTCCTTTATTAAAACAAAACAGAAAACGCCCAGGTGCCAAGCTCACTCACATTTGCTCTCCAGAAATCTGTATTGACCTACAGTGCTGCAAAACATGAAAAAAACCTGCAGTTTGGAGGCTCCCAGACACTGGAGTCATAAACTCATCCAACTTGACAACCATGTGCTGAGTGTATGTGGATCCTCAGAAGTGCTAACTAAAGTGACAAATGAATTCAGAAGGAATCCTGGAGAATAAAAATATGGACAAAAACCCAGCCCAATTAAACAGGACTCTCAGTGTTTCCATGCTATGTTGCAGAAAAATGCACAGAAAACAGAAGCCTGATGTTATAGCTCCTAAATATGTACACTAACACACACCACGCACACGTGTGTGTGAGAGAGAGAGCAAAAGAGAAAGATTTTTAGTGTGTGAGGGATTCAGGTCACACAACTTGTAGGTCTCTAATACTGATGTTTACATCTCAGCTAATCACCTGAGGCTCCTTCCACTCAACTGTGAGAAAGACATTTTTAGGGCATGATTCACCTGAGCAATTTTCGATGTCTACTTCTGGATGACATGAATTGTACTCTGAAAGTGCCAAGTGCACTCCACTGACTCAAGAGAGATACTAGGCAACTAGCTTAAGTAAAGATTTTTGCAATATGTATGTGGATAGGGCATGTAATTAACACTAACAAATCTATTTGGATTTTCTTTATATATATACACACACATACATCTTGCAAAAAATATTCTCTCTCCTTGTAATGAGTATTTAATTTCATACCTCTCTCCAGTTTCCTCAATACCTCCTTCTGAAAACCCTGGTGCAATTATCTCTCCATTGCATTTCTTCTCCAGACCTACATTCTAGACCTTTCCATCACCCAGTCTTATCTTATCATGTGTTCAGGTTTCACTACCATGATGTCTCCAAGAATTGCATTTCTCAGGTGGATTTCTGTGTTGCAGCCGGCTGTGCAGAGAATTCTGCCCATGGAGCCTTGACCTGATGTTCACCTGCCTGCGGGCGTTCACTGCCTCAAAGAAGACAGGGAGACTGAAGGTGGTTGTAACAGACATTGCATAAAACCTGGATATCAGATTCAATCCTCACAAACTGCCTCAATGAATTTCAGTTGTAGCTATGAAAACTTCAAAACTGAGAATTTCTGTGATCTGTTGAAAATCAAAGTCTCTCTAGTGGAAGATTTCCCTTCCCCTGGCAGGGGTTTGAAATCAAAATCTTCTAACCCAAACCATCTATGATAAATAAGCAACATGCTAATTTCTAAGTTCAGGAATTTTGTGTAAAGGTGTTTAATACCTAATTGTGCTGGGAATGAGAGTAAACTACCCAGAGTACCTTTGACTTCCCTTATGCTAAGTCATGATGGCTTCTTCCTCATGGCTCAATAAGAAATGAACCAGAACACATGCATTTTTAACACATAATGCTATGTTTTTTTATAGACCATATCTATCACAGCTATGAAATGCTTAGCAATAATTCCATTTAGAAGAAGACAAAAATGTAGTGGACTAAGACCTTTTTGCACCATGCACATTTTATATAAATAGTGAATCATGGACTGGAATTAAAAAGGTTGGTTGTGTCCTCATCTTATTGGCAAGAGCCCTTGGGCCCACTTTCCACTGCAGCGTTCTTCGCTGCACAGTGGAGAGGAAGCTCCAGAACCACTTCTTATGATACTGCAGATGGATCCAGTCCTTACCCAGCCCTGACTTCCATCCCCACCTTTACAGCCAACTCTACCATTCACTTGTACTGATATATTTGAAAGTAGTGCTGAAGCTGAAACAGCTGCATTTCAGTAAGCTCAATCAGTCCCTTCATTCATGGCAACAAGGGGCCCTGATGAGGTGAAATCATGTTTGGTCACTGACAGTACTGAACAGACTTTAAACAGAGAGGTGGCAGTGAAAGGGTTGTGGGGTGTGAAGCTGGAGTTATTTCTGCAGAGTGATACACCTCCACGGTACCTGGCTGTGGCTTTAGACAACCGGAATTTTTAAATATAAACATTATTTCAGAAGGTGTCTGGTTTGAATAAAGCTTAAATGGTGCAGTGACTGTTTCTTCTAAGCATATCTTACCACTTTTTGTCTGTAAACTAAAACCAGACTCTAAGACGACAGTTTTGGATGCCAGATAATTCCTGAAAACCTTTTCTTTGCATGTATAGTAGCAATTACTGAAGCATCTGCTCTTGTCCTCAGAAATCTAACACAAGTACTTTAATCTCAGGAATAATCTAGTGAAACAACAGGAAAACTGCTTAAGCTCTCAGTTTCCTCCAAAGCTTAGAAGTTAAAGTTTCAGTGACTGCTCCAATTCACCAAACTTCTTAAAGGACTGTATTTCTCTGATGCTTAACCCTTCAACATGTTCCATAGCCCCTGAGTTAAATAAGGTGATCTGGCATTGCCTAGGAGTAGCAACAGTAACCATAAGTAACCTAAAAAATTTGACTATTGAAATGAACCTAGAATGAAAAAGCAAAGCATGTATTTATTTCAAGACAAACAAATATATAATCCTACAAGACCAGATTTTAAAAACTTGAGCTAAAAAGACAAAAAAAAAAAGACACAAATGTGCATAAGACCCTGCTATGCATGTATATAGCACAGCATTTAGCTGGTGATGGGTTTGTTTACTTTCCTTGTTGATCATGACCTGATGATTGAATTCCAATGATTTAAAAATGCTAAGCAGATTTTTTTTAGTCTATAATTGCAGTTAGTGAATTCAATTTAAATTCATTCACTTTCACCACCAAATAAAGCATAAATAATAATATTTTCTATATTTCCTCACTCTCTTCATTTCTTTCTGTATTTCTTTTCCTCAACAGATCTAGTGCCAAAGAAGTTGTGGGCTCTCTAAAAGGACTAAAAGCATTTCCTACTGCTCCATCCTCCCCTGGAGTTTCATACTTTGCCTTTAGTGTTGTGGACTTTCTGATGTTGTCCCAAACACAGATACAAGGTCTGTGATACAAAATCAACAGGTAGTACTGAAAAAAATAATTCAGGAAATTCATGGGAAATATTCCAGGAGACATCAGAGAGACAGACTGGGATAAAGAAAGAAAAAATAATATAAATCTGAAACACCAGAGTATGCAGAGATAAAAGATCATGTCAAAGAGCTACACAATTTTTCTGAACAAATAATTCTTGATCTCCTTCCTGTGTTGTTTACACTCCTGAAGTGAGATTTCTAACTGCTTTCAGCCACCTACTCACGGTCCTACATTCAACCCTTTAACCACATACTACATTTTGCCTCACTTAATTTTATATAGCTTCTTTCACATATCTCAATGCTATACTTTTTTAATAGGGGCTGGATGAGGAAATCACAGACTGTAAGGTAAAGAAGCAAACCCTGCATCCAGTGAACCCCACATCCACTGGCATAACTGTAGCTTTACTTTTTCTCACTCTCTTTTGTTGGCCTTCCTATGAGCAGGTAATGACACTCATTTTCAATTATTACAACCTATCTGGATCTTAATTTATTTCTTTGTGTTACCTAAAATATAGTGATTTGCTTCAATTCAGCTTTCTGCTTAAAAAATAACCATGCTTGCTGTTCTCAATGAAGGACAGCAAAATCACTACATCCCAAAGAAAAGAAAACAGCAAACTTGAATCATAAACTTGGCATTACAGCTAGAGATTTACAACAACATATGGTCATTTGCCTCTAGCTCTCTTGCACATGCTGACTAAAATAATCCATTGAAACAGAAATGTCCTGAGTTGTAAGAATAGAAACCAATTGCTAGATCTGAGCTTTTTACATGGGCCCTGCCTGTAAAGAGGATCCATAAAGAGAAAATTTTCATCCCTGAAAACGAGCACATTTCTGAGCCCGGACTTATTTTTCCTTATTGCCTAACAGAGACATAAGCTAGCTTTGTAATTAGTGTATGTGAATTGAACTGACAGTGACAGGCACAAGGCTGCAGGTGCTACCGCGCTACAAGCGCATTGTGGTAATAGGTGAGATACAGAGCCTCTCAAACAGGCTGCTCAGACATGGACACAGCCAACTGTGTGGGTCTGAGAGAAAAAAGTAAACGCTAACAAAAGCGACTGAGGCTTGTGAGGTTTTCTGCTTCAGAGGTTTGGGGCATTTGTTGGAACAACTGTGGAATAAAAGAACAGGTTTTGCATTTGTAGTTTGGGAAGTGCCATTTAGATAAGCAGCTAAAACATCAAAGGCTCCTGCAGTGAAGCACCAGGGCATAGCAGCTTAGTGAGACAGACCATAGCCAGAATTCATGAACTAGTAGAAAACCAGGCTCATCAGTGCACACAGAGCACTGTACAGAAGAGCTAGTCTAGACCAGATGCAGCACAGATACCTCAGCTTGGCTCAGAGTGCAAGTTAATAAGCCTCAGCTCTCAGCAGAGCTTACCAGGTCAATGCTCATACAGGGGAGGATCAAGCTTTGTTGCAGTTCAAACTGCAGTAAGGTGTTCAGGGCCCTGGTGTTAGCCCTTTATGTGTACACCTCAATTAACCTGCAGTTGCTGGCTTGGGCTTCTCACACCATTACTCCCTACATTTTGGGTTCCTAGCTTATCTCGAGAAAGGAAGCTTGGATCTATCCTTACACACACAGTTGTAGCTTTTCATAAAATGCAAATTCAGGGAGCTGACCAAAGCCCTTGACAATAAAGCCACCCTGTTTGGTCTGGAAAAAAACCTACTTCAGGTCAGAGAAGGTTAGAGATGCATTGGAAACCTCAACACTTCTAATCTGACCTTGCCCAACAGCAACATCACTGATAAGAGCGATCCATGTCCCTTCAGTCATTGCTCTTTCTGACAGCAGTACCAATTAGTGCTTCATGTGGTTGTTGCCCATTAGAACAAGACCCTTCATGCTAACATTTAAGTTTTCCTTTCCTTCTGTGCTACCTTACTCCTTCACGCTGAGAGCATAATGACAAAATGTAGAATTTAGCCTTAATTGGATCTCTGCAATGTTATCACCTGAATTAGCTCCCCTGTGAATAATTATCACTGCCTAGAGGCTGACAAATTGCTTCCCTCTACTTCATGATTGTCAGGAATTTCAAATTATATGCTGAGCATGGGGAGGATAGAGGGGGCAAAGGGGAGAAGAAAAATGAAAGCCTAGAGAAGCTTAATTATTAAGATTATTAAAATACTTGACAGAGTCCCATAATCTCCATGAGTCCCAAAAGGGGAGAGTGACAGCAAAAATTTTGCTGGGGCAATTGGGCAACAATCCAGTCTGACAACAGACTCATACAGTCAAAGTGAAACTACAGTCACTGCTCCCAGTAAATTACAAAGGTAATTCCTTTGCTATTCACTACCCCATTTAAGCTATGGACAGCCGCTTGTTTAACATCTCATCTACACGTTTCATCTTGCTAGGTAGATGGCAAATTCTTTGCAGTATAGACTGATAGAAGCATAAACATATGTGAGGTGATAGTAGCAGATTGCCATGCATTTAGAGTAGCATATAAGAGTTTGAGTTTTGCAAGAAAAAGGTTTTGGCAAAAAGGTGCTCTTCCTGAGAACACTCGTTCCACATCTGGGCAAGACCTCACACAGAAACACAGTGTGTCATTACTCCACAGTATCCATTTCAGATATTGACAGAGTTAAGAAATGTTCATCTCATAAACCCAAATCACTATAAAAGTGTAAGGCTCTTTGCACATTACTTGAATTGGTCAAATAGGGCTTTTATCCAATTTTCTCATTAACGATGCTGTGCCTGAAAGATGGATCCATTTCTCAGTTCATTTCAAGGCAGTTCCTCTGACTTCTTTCCCACCTTGCCAAACCAACAACACACGTCAGGTAGCTGCTGACATATTCCCAAGAGAAGGCTCTTCCTGCTTACCTGACATACAGTGACCTCTTCTGATTAGTCCTCAGGGAGCCAGACCCAGAACTCATGCTGTGATTCATCATCTGCTCACGCAGGTCATGGATTTTTGCCTCAAATCGAGCGTACTCTAAGGAGATAAGAAAACCCCAGAGAATAAAGATATTTTAGTTTTCTTGACCTATATAATCATTAGGGCTGCTAAATGCAAATTAACATTAAATTAACGAGTGTAAGGCAAGTCTTGAAAATTGAGGTCTAATAGAACCTTGAATTAATGTATTATCTTAGGTAAATATATGCCCTTTTTATTGTGGTACCTGAACATTTCAACACTGGCTAGGTGAGGAATCAGATATCTAGACCCACAGTCCTGCAGTTTCAGGAAAGGAAAAGAGGCTTAAAGTGTGTTAACAAATATTTTCTAGTCTGTGGAAGGGATTTTGAAAGCAATTTTCCACTGTATCTTTCCTCCTTCCAAACAATGTGATACCTTGCTAGGGTCAGTGGGACAGTGCACTGAAGGTCAAGCAATTACTGTAAAATCCCATCACAATGAAGGAGATATTTCCACGTAAAATTATCCCCAAAGCAGCTGGAAAATCATTGTATGAGCAATTAGCCACCTTTTTTACACTACCCTCTGAGGCTTGGGCTCGGTCTCTTTTGAATAGGTGGAGCCATATCTGGGTCTCAGGGTGGGTGATCCCAGAAACTCCAAACCTAAGCTGCATAACAATGGCACAGAACTCTTCCCTCCCCAACTCATTCATGTCCATAGTTTGGTGGCTCTGCAAAATGTTGTGACCTGCTGCCCAGCAACATGGGATCAGCTAGAGCTTTATCACTTGGATTTGAGACCCCTCCCTGACAGGACACAGCCTCATCAAAGGTCCCTCCAGCTGCCATGTTCCCCTTGCTCATTGTGTGACCCAATGGGCTGAGCTTTGGTTTGCAAGAAGAAATGTTGAGGTTTTGGAGACAAGCTCTAATTCCTTGAATCTGAGAACCTCCAGCAGCACAGGGAGCCATAATTCAACACAAACTCAGGAAATCTACTGATGTGAGCTATAAGACTAAGCTGAGGGGGTGTAGAGAATACATTTCAGTGAGTCAGTGACGCTTTAAAGAGTAAGATATTGCAGACTGATGCCAGAAAAGAGAAGATGGTGTTCCCTGCACCTCAGTGTTTTATTTCACTGATGCCTTCAAAAGAAGGGTCCCTTTCCCCACAGCAAAACTAAAGCAGAAATGAAACCAACACAAGGTTTCCTCCCTCAAAGGATGAAGGGACATTCCACCAGGTCCCACTACCTTCCAACTTAAGCAAATAAACCTTTACAGTCCATTTATTACCCATTGGTCTGCATCTTGTTTGTTGCTCTCTGAGCTACATAAAAATGCTGTAAGACAGCAACGTTCACATTTTTCTCCCAGAAGAACTCAGCATTATTTTTGTTTGATCATTTGCTGTTCCTACTGGCTCAGTTCCAGTATGTCTAGATGCTTTGCAACAACTAATTCATTTTATTCTATGCACTCTACATTTTCATTGGATAATAACATCTGACCTTTCCAAGATCCCACATTTTGCATAGACACCAGCCACTTTAAGCTGGCTTAGCAGAATGGTTTGATTTGGTGTTTTGTGTTTGGGTTTTTTCCCCCCTCCTTCTCTCTTGACACATTTTGCCTCCTTTTCCACTGAGTTTCCTTGGCATTACCTACTCAGTCTGTTAAGTGACAGTGGCTACTTTGCTCATCAGCTGGGAAGCTCTGCTGTGGTATAAGACTCTTCAGTCTTCCCACATACCTATGACTTCACTGACTGCAACCGAAATTCTGTGTGTCAGGAGAAGAGAAACTCCTACATGCAGACTGCATTTTAGATTTATTCTGTAGCTTCTTTCTTGCTCATTTCTTTCACCTAGAGTACATCTTTAAACTTAGAAATTTAGAAGCACAAATTGTCAGTGGAACTAAGGCTCCTACAAATTCATCTTGGTTTTTTTTTAAAGTGGAGTTTAGTTTTGAAGTGTTTATCCCAGTGTAGGATTTAAGTTTGCTCCATGTGAGTCATATTTGTTCTAATCTCCTGCTTTAGAATTTATTTAGTAAATAATCATCTTCTGAGCAAAGCTTTGTTTAGCTTATATTTCATTAAAACAAATCTAACATTTCTTCTTGGCAAATAGGAAAGGTGACCTTAAGGACCAAACCTTGCATTTCTCTTCCTCATTCAGTATCAGTCCTACACAAATAGACAAAACATTACAATTGTAAGGCTTGTTACTAGCTCTCTTTCATTTATGGTGGATACACTGAAGAAGACAGTAAACATACATTGTAATTCAACTTCTTTAACGTTTTACATCTGGGCAACACCAAGGATATGAATGATCTACAGCAGAGCAACTTTCCCTTTAATAAGCATACCCATCCCAGGCTGACTCTGTATGTAAGGTGTGGGAGTAACTCCCAGATTTAGACACCAATCTGGAGAGTGAGAAGAGAGGACTGTGAATCTGATTTTCTCTAGCACAGAATCCAGCTATTTGCAACTTGAACATCAGATACTCAAATGACTACAGCTTGGTCAGATGATGGTATTATCTCTTGTGTTCTGACTTTAGAGCACACTTGTAATTTAACCAGTTTTAACTGTCTTTAAACTTATTATGAGTTGAAGAATCTCTTTCTGGGAGATCTCTTGAAATCACAAGACATGCTAAAAATTGTCTAATAAGTGTGTGATGGAAGCTCAAGGTTCAAGGTCCTCTTCCCTGCTTGATACCAAAAATATCTGAAAAATACTGAAGTAAAAATTACATTCTTTTACTTTGTTCCTTGAGATATTTTTTGCTATGGATTTGAATACATAGGTAATTTGGAAAAAAACCCCAAACTTATGGGACTGCATTTTCCCACTGCACATTCTTCACTTTTTTTTGGTAAAAAATACTGAAATGTACACTTGTCCCTTCCTCCTGGCAAATGCCCAGGCCAAAAATTGCATGACCATCAATGCAGCAATATTTAACTCAGTTCAGATCTGTTTCTTTAATCTCAGTCCTCCTAGATCTCCTACTGATTCCTAGATACTACAGTGACAGATGCATTTGAAATGTGAACAGAAAAAGAAACAGTGATGCTCTGCCATCAGAACTGCTGTGATAGTTCTGCCTACTGGGAAAGAGTCCTTTTTTCTTAACACTCCTTTGTATGTTGGGTCATTCCAGGCGAGCTGTCTCCTAGTAGCTTTGCATTTGTTAGGTGTGAAAAAGGACAGTGGTGAAGTCCAGAAAAGTACTTAATGCTTCCTTCAAATTCATCACTGAATCTAAACCACACGCTTTCAAGGCTCCTAAACAATTAAAAGGACACTGAGGTTGTGACATACTAACAAAAAATACAGTCAAAGCTGATTCACTAATTTCGTGGTCTTTGAAGAAAGGGAGAACAAAGAATGTGTTGCTACTGGAAATGCTTCATTAGCACCAAATTTGACTTATTAAAATCCATCTGCAAAGTTCCTACCTGTTGCCTGATTTAGTAATGATTTAACAACTCTGGTATCTTAAGAAACTGATATGATTTAACAACTCTGTTATCTTAAGAATCTGATAAAGCTACACATTCGGCTAGAAAAGCAAATGGGTGAGCAAACTGTAACCTGTATTATTTCTGGGGTCAGAACTGATGATACAATGATTTGTGCTGGCCTGTGGCTCTGGGATTGTTGCTGTAAAAAAAAGGGGAAATGGAGTGGAGGGATGCGTTTGTTCATACACCAGTTTAGAGCGGGGGCTCATGGCAGGGTAGGCAGACCTGAATTTGGTTGTCCCAAGGACACAGATAGGACTGATTTCCCCTGGAAAGTTGGTGGCACTGAATGCAGGAGAGGAGATTGCTGCTGTGAGGAGTGGCCCAGCTACAGGGTGAGCAAGACCAACTTTCAGGGCTCTGGAAATGCTGCCACAGGCAAATCCCCATTTTACCAAGAGTCTGTTTTCTAATGTTGGCTCCACTCAGCTGTCTGGTCAGGGAGGAGGCAGAGAAGAGTCAGCTTGAATGGCTACAATATGAAGTTCCCCCAAGCTAACCAAGGCCAAACCAGCACATTTATCAAACAAAGACACCAGTTTGAATAACTAATGTTTGCCAGCTTCATACAGGCAAATAAACGAAATAAATGGACAGGGAGCTGGTGATTTTCCTTCCACCTCATTCTAACACCTTGCTAAGTGCTATATCTGGGACTCACTCTAACCTTCAAATATTGATGCAACCCTTTCCCTTCCAAAGTACTTGGACATGTTGAAAGGCCTGGATATATCTTTGGGAGTAAACTTCAAACACCCTGAAGCTTCTCCTTAGGTCACATACTGAAAATCAAGGCAAATGGCCAATCCTGTTAAAAAAACATCTAAAACCTCAAATTCAAAGCTATATACTTCATGTTTAGCTGACCAAGACCAAAAAGCTGTGATCTACAAAATCTTGACTAATCCACTTTGGTATCTCAGGGGATGCAGATACCCAAGTTTTTGCTGCTGAAGTGATTTAGATACCTAAAATCCTGCCAACTCATCTACACACTGTGCAAGTGGAGACCTATGTGGTGGGAAGGAATTGCCTTAACACACAGACACCCCTCCCGTTTGAGCTTCCTGTTGACTCCCTTTGGTGGTCCATGGTCACACCTGGTATGTGAAATTTTGTGAATCTGATTACTTAACACTTAAGTCTCTCCAAATGTCATAAGTCTCTCCAAATATCATGAGTTTGTGAGATTTGTGATGGATGCAAAGAAAATAAGGACAGTGTGGGATGAGTTTTGCTGTGATGTCCTTTCATATACATGGAGGAAGAACGATTTATATTGAAATTTTAGTTTAAAAATTTTCAAAGCAAGTTCATAAACTGCCTAAAAGACTGAGGATACAAAAAATACTTGAGAACACCAGAAAGCTCCTTGAAGTCTTAGATGCTTTTGGGAACCAAAAAATGAATGCAAGAAATTTTACCTCAAAATCAAATAATTTCTGAATATAAAAATAGCAAAGAGGGAAATATTATATCTTACGGCTTGATGCTACTTTTTGGTTATAGAAATAAAGAATAGCTATCTTAAATGAATAAATATTCTGCAGCTTTTGTGTGATCAAAAGTTGCAGAATTTTACAAAGCTACACCACTTATTTTTCACTTTTATGTTTATAACAAAGATTGTAGTATTGATTGAATTTAGAGAACATGATAACAAAAAAAGCCCTTATCCTACAAGTAAAGCATAGTTATGAAACTGAAATGCTGACATATGATACAATAGTGAAAGTAACAGTTCAGCAGCCCAGTCTATGTCTTTATCACTTGAACACTTTTAGTGCTGGGCCCTTTAGAGAGATAGTAATTCTTTCTGCAGTAGCAGAATTGCTTTTCTACACAAGTCTCTTTGCTCCCAGATGATAAAAGATTTGCTAAAAAGTAGAAACTCAAAAAAGGAAAGTAAAACTTGAATTGACCAATTTTAACAGACTACATGGCTTAAAAAAACCAAACCCAAACCACAAAACACAAGCAAAACAGGAAGGCATAATTAGAGAACTTTATCATCTCAAAAAAAGTATGTTGAATAGCTCTAGAAACTATAATAAAGGAAGATCTGCCAGATCAGTTTCTCTGTCAATAGCAATTGGGCATAATTCTAGTTGATTCAGGCCAGCTTAAACCGTCTGAGATTTTTCTTCTGTTCTGTTTATGGGAACACAAACCGTATGCTTCTATGGTAAGTCATGAACTTACTACCTTGGACATCTGAGACAGTGATGTGCACAACACTGATTATACTATTATTTATGCTATTTATGTAAGTATTTTTCTTCCTTTGCCTCCTCTTAGTCTTGGCTTAATAGTGTAAGATTTAAAATAATAGAACACATTTCTTCCTTGAGTGAGTGTTCTTCCATTTCTGCCCTTTGCCCAGTGCTGCCCAGTCACCATTGGTTTTATACTTGGAGGTGAGAGGAAGATGAGCAGACCAGCATCAAGACTTGCAAGAACTGGGTCTGGTTCTGCTTTTCCACAGATTTACAGTGTGAAGCTGTGTGAGTCAGAACGAGTAACTCATCATACTGTGACAGCTATGGCTCCTGGATTAACACTGTGTCTTTGGCTATGCCTGCCAAGGACCCAGAATCCCATAGCCCTGGAAACCTTTGAAACTGCTGTAATACACATAAAGAGTGTGCAAAAAGACATGAACTGATAATTCGAGTACTTTATGTCTTCTCTTTGGAATATTATTTTTTTAGTCAATTTCGTGGCTGAAAGTATCTTTTTTAGATGATTAGGGGTTCAATTCTATAGCTGCCTGATGCTGCAAACATTCACACAGCAGGATAATGATGGTGAAAAATCATTGTGGTAATCTGTGGTAATTTTGTAAGAAACAAACAATCAAACAAACAAGCAATGGCTAGGTACAGTTCACTGTACCTTTGGTTCTTTTATCAGCCTCTGCCATGTCTGGCATTGGCCACTGCCAGGGACATAGCTCTGTACAAGACTGGCTGTGGATTTTATATTTTGTACTAAATGCTATGTTTTTAATAAGTCCAAAAAAATCATTTAGATTTTCTATCTGCTACATTCATGACTCAACAGGAAAACAAACACACACAGTTTTGATGCAGCACTGGCCTTATTGACTGGAGAGAGTGCTGCTCAAAAAGCCTTGCTCCATTCATGGTGCACTGCGTAACAGAACAAGTGATGCTGCTATTTCTTATCAGTCATATAGTTCCCTTGAGCTCACTCAAAGGAAATGAAAAACACAGATTTCAATACTGGGGAAGGGAAGACACATTTACATTTTATTAGGTTTTATTACTTTGACTATATCTATCTGTTTTTATTGAAATATTTTCCATACCCCTTTTCAGGAACCTTTCAATATTAATGAAACAGGCATGTTTACTGATTTTACTGATTGCTTTGCCCTTTAAAACTTCAGCACAGTAAGGCTATTAACATCTTTATTCTTTGATATTGGTTGGTTGTCTTCTTTTACCAATATACAGGTATTTACATTTCAGCCTGTCTTCTAATTAAAAGTTCACCCTATATATTTGATCTGCAACTGGATTCATTGCCTTAATATCACCACTAAATCTAGTTTATTTTGTTTTGTTACTGAATATAATGCTTTATCCATGTGTTGCACCATTAGATACAGCCCTAATTTTGTGTTCGTTGTGAATGGAAATACCCATAAAACATATCTTCCTTCCATGATACCTTCAGGTGACTAATAACATGTTCTACTTCTAGTCACAGGAAATGTAATTCCAAGCCAAAGCAGTCTCTACAAGTTTTAGATTCAAAGAATCTGTTCCTCATAATGAAAGGGATGTACTAAAATAAATCAAGCTATTACTGAGCAACAGGGACTATGTATCCTACTGAGCTGTTATTCTACCTGCTCCCTTAAAGCCAATCTTTGCTTCAGGAAGTGTCATCTTGGACCTTCTCAGATGGAAATTTCTGCAATTTCCTTCAACCACTGAAGAAAAATCCAAGCAATTCAACAGCTTTTGAAAATAACCCCTCACATGACTTGGCACAAGACTTTGAGGAGCTTTATCTTGTACTGGATTTTACTGCATTCTCAAAAAATTACCTCCTTGTTATTTTGACGGATGTACCTGAACTAAACAGGACTGTACTGTCCGTGGCACTCTTTCAAGCTCCCTGAGGCTTAGACTGAGCTAACATTTTGGATAATGTTGTATGTACACATGTCCAAGAAGGAGAAAGGCAAATTAAAAGCAGAGTTTCACATGGTCTGCCTTGGCAGCACAGTGTGAAATCTTGGAAAAGTTGGACACATCTCCTCAGCCTGGAATCCAACTTGCGCAGCCATGCTCGCCCAGCAGAGCAGCTTATGTCTCATTAACCTTGATAGCTCTGTAGGAATTACTGTTTTGTACAGTGCAGACACATTTCAAGATATTTCTAGTGTTTTAGGCACAAAGTGACCCTGTCAAGGTGAGAAAAAAAAAAAAAGTAGCACTTCCCTGCCTCGGAATTCTGTTTCTTCAACAAATATTTATGTGAGATTTTGCAAAGGAACAAAACCTACTTTCTATTAATAGCTAAGCTAATTCATTTAGCAATTTTATCACTTCAGGCTAGTGGTGGAAGACCATATTTTCAGACATTTATTCAATTTCCACAATTCCCCATCCAAAATCATTGCCCTGGGGCATTTGTTACTTATTATTTTTGCTTCATTGCTTTTTTTTTCTTGCTTCTGCTTTTTACCAAGCATAGTTTCATTTCTTTGGAGTTGAACATCTTACACTGATGTCCTAACGAAGATGCTGGATTAGCTTGCTTAAGACATGAATTGGCACAAAGAAACAACACACAGCTGACCACTTCTGGAGTTTTCCAGGCCTGCCAGTACTCGGAAGGCAGTTTGATAGACCCAGCTAACCCTGTAACTTCATTGGGTACGAATTCCTCTTTTCCAGACTTGTAAATGATGGCAAATGATTCCTACCTAACTTCAGTTGTTCATAAATTTTCTCCTGAGTGTCCCACCTGCCAGCTGTGTGGTTCATGTGAGTGTTCCCAAACCCCTTTCAATAAAAATGGATGGTGTTAGCCTGGGTACTCTATTTACACTAACCTGGCTGAGTGTGACTGATCCAGAATGGAAGGAACTCTGACACAAATATATGGATACAGAGCTGGGAGCACACTGGTGCAGATGGCATCTGCTCCAACACTGCTGTATGCAGAAGATGCCACCTTGTACTACACTGTGCTGGGAAAAGAGGAAAAAGGTACAATCCCACTTTGTCACCTCCAGAAACAACAGCAACTTAATGTGACTAAGGTGGCACAGGATCCATCTAGGAATTACGTGAGAAACTTTTTGAAATAAAATGAAATGTATATCAGTCTGACCTGGCTAATTTTCAGACAAAAATGAAACAAGGGAGACACTGCTTAATCAGGGATCAAAATTCCCAGGTGAACTTCTATGAAAATTTATACAAAACCTTTCACAGCTATAAGACATCATATGCTAGTTTTGTACTTATACTTCACAAAATTCTGGTATAGTCAGAATGGGAAGAGATAAAAAAAGAGGTTCTTAAAAGAGACTTTTGGAAAAAAAAGGTTTCTTGCTGAAAATAGAGTAATGTGGAAGCTAATGTGATTATATTAATTCCATAAATAAGCATAAAAGTTGTAGTTTACAGTAAAAAAACAAAAAAACAACCCACAAATCATTTAAAATCGTCATAAGCCAAAGCAGAAAATTAAACAGTAGCAAGAATACCAGTAGTACCACAGGTAATTATTCATAAAACAGGATAGCCTTACAGACCACCAAAAATACAGAGAAGGAACATCAGTAACAGAAACAGATATACTGTGCCAAATACTTGGCAAAAGCATTATGAAAATAAACATGAATATACTTCTTTAGGCTAAACTGTTTTGCTGTTATGATTAATACCATTTCCTAACATTGGAAATGGCATTAATATATGATTCACTCCTGGATTTCAAAATCTGCCAGGTAAAAATTACCTCGCCCTGTTACTGCCTCTTTCCTACACTCAGCTGTGCTGCTCTTCCAGTCAAGGATATCTTCAGCCATCTCCTAAGGTTGTCTGGAACACTACTGAATTAAAAAGTAGAATTCAGCAAAGACTGGAAACAAAACTATCCATTTTTGCCATTTAAAAAAACCCCCAAACCTTAAAACAATCCCAAATATCCTGAACAACAACAAAAAAAAGGATAAAAACATTCCCATTTGCGTATTGATCTTTTCTAAGAGGCAATATTGAGAGCAGCTGCAGAATCGTTTAGTTTGCTAGAGCTTCCTGATTAAAGAGGGATTACTGTTTCTCATACAAACAGGTAATAGGGAATGGTTCAGCACATTACAAGCTTGAATGAATTTAAACAAGAAAAATACATATATTACCTCAGGATAAGTCATGCTTCCTGTATCCTTCTTAGCTTATTACAGGGAATATTTTAAGTCCTCTGCAGTGTGTTGTGCACTGGTCTACTAATTAGAAATGGAGGGTATAGCTATGGCCTGGATGCTCAGAAATGCTCTGAGCATCAGATCATTTAAAACTGGACTAATGTCTGACAAAGCACTGTAATACCAGTAAATGCCTTGCAATTACTGCTGATATCATTGACCTCATTCACAGAACCACCAAAACCCATCCTTATGGCATAAAAAAACTGGAAAAGGTTTCCTTTATCAAATCCAAGTCCTGCTTTTACAGAAAAACAAACCCTAAAATACTGTGCACAAACTGTTCAAATACATTCCTACGTTAAGTTCCATATTGGCATTTCACAGCTGTTGGAAGGCCACTCAGAACACCCAATCCTCAAATTGGTAGACTTATTCTTCTAGCTGAACATGGCTGAAGCTGACTTAATTGGCTTTTACCCCAGCACACATCCTCTGTGTAAATTGCTCTTTTCCATTGTACATTGAGTCTCATGGCAGATTTAGAGAGAAAAACACAACTTCACCCATCCATTTCCATTTTGCTGAATAAACAATCCAACCTTAGTTAACAAAGAAAATGTCAGAGTCAGTCCTACAGGAAGCAGGTCTCTGCTGTCTCCCTGCTGTGCTGGTGAGCCACGTTACAGACAAGGCTTACAGATCAATAGAAAATGGAAGTGCTGAAAGCTTCCCACCTGATATCCAGGCTTCTTATATTCTTTCATGATTCTGACAAGCGTCTCAGAATAAGAATGGCAACCTCTACAGCTTTTCCCAAGGACCAGTTGTTTGTTCTCTGGAGTAAGTAAATACTTTGTTATCCTTATGTTATTAATTTATCAATGATTTCCTTACAGGAGTCAGTTTAATATATACATATCTATCTATCTATCTATCTATCTATCTATCTATCTATCTATCTATCTATCAATCTATCTATCATCTGTCTATCTAATCTCAGGCTGGTTTCTCCAAAGCTCTCTGACTTTCTGCTTCACTGCTTGTAAGTGTTTAGGATGATCCAGGTAGGGAAAAGCAGCAGATGAAGATGATCCAAAGATGATGCTTATGATGTTTATGATTAAACAGCTTTTAGCACTGAAAAATGTCACATCCATACAGCTTTTGGAGACAGTTTGGACAGGAATGATCAAAACCAATAAACACTTCAGAAATGTTTTTGACAATGATGAATGATTTAAGTTTCCTATACAGACTCTTCCAAGAAAGAGATGTACTCAGATCAAACAAGAGAATCAGGCGAGATCGTCTGGGAATGTATTATGGTCTGGGATTTGTGATCAAGACCCTAAATGTTGTCTGTGCTGGGACAATTGACTGCACCTTCCGGAGCAGATTTAGCTCACACTGCAATGCTAAAGGGCTGTATCAAATTGCACTGCCTAGCATTTTCCAAGGACAAACAGGACTTTCTTAGATGGATGCCAGGCACCAGAAACTTGCAACTGAAGCATGAGCCAGATTTTTCAGAAGTAATAGGAGATGAAGAGATTGCCAGTGAGTGAGCAGAAAGTCTTTTGGGGCCCAAAGTCACAATTAGATCTTTTTACAGATGTTTGCAAATTTGTTATCAAAGATCCTCAGAGATGGAGACATATCAACCACCTCAAACAATCTATTCTCACGGTTCACTCTCCTTTCTGCAGCTGCATTTTCCCCTAATGTCTCATCTTAAGCTTTTCTGGTGCTTTTTAAGACTGTTTATTCTAATTCACAATGAATGCAAGAAAAAATCATGGCAAACTGAAATATTTAAACAGTAAAATTACAAAAAGTAATGAAAAAGAGGAATGCAGCTAAACAGGCAAGCAGGGATGGTTTTGCAAAGGTAACCCTTTTGAAAAAGTCTGCAAGAGTCAGGAATGAGATCTTAAAGAAAATTACTGTATATGAATTGGGACAGATGAAGCTCATTACTGCCTATGGCCTACATGCTATAAAATGGGTTAGTATTGCTATAGAAACCTTTTTTGTGTGTCCCTGTAATTAGCACAAAAGTACTATTATTGTAATTAACTGAATCCCCTTGTACCTAGTGCAATGTTCATGGCTTTAAGCAGGTTAATGTGAAAATTAATTTGTGCTAATTCACACAAGATCAGTGACGCCCAAACCAATCTGGCTGCAGTGGCATTTTGTGAAAGAACAGTATTTTTCTGTTGACTTGCACAAGGCACTGAAGCTTCAAGAAACTCATCTTAGCTTTCACTTGTGATAAAATTATCGTGATAATTTTCCATCTTCTTGGGGTAAATGTATTGTGAGACTTACTCCTAAGTGGATAAGTGATGTACTGGCTGTTGACACATAAATTAGTACAATAGAAGATTTGGGCAGGTTCTTTGGCCTGGTCAAGGGGCTGGCTGGTTTCAGAGCAGACTGTTCTCCAGGATGAGTTACCTTTTCATCTCGTTTGACTTCTAGGGCAAAGCATCTTGCAGCATGCACAAAAGAAAGAATATATAATTCTTTTGTGCATAAAACTTTAAGTACAAGAGACTGTAGGATAATTCAGAGGGACGTGAATTCTTCTCAACTTAGTTCTGGGCAAGATAGGAAAATAATAAAAAAACCTACCTGGAGGACTGAGAGAGAACATAGTTGAAATCAAGCCAAATCAGTGAGTGGTTCAATGTAAGGGACAGGAAGAGCGAAGACCAATTGTTTTTGTGCTTGCTGCTTTTTATTCTTCCACTAAAATAAAACATCTTGCAGTGGACAGACAATTTCTGTTCCCTGTTAGCTTTAGACTGGAGAAACACTGTCATCACCTGTCAGTGCAATAGAGAAAATTAAGCCTCACAGCTTGAACTGAACTGTCTTGTAGCTGTGACTATTGCACTTTCTGGACATTGGCTGGCTATGCTAGGATGGCTAATTAGGGCTCTTTTGCTCTCTTTTCTGCAGCTGGTGTTAAATGAACTTTTGTACTTTGCTCAGTTTGCCTTCCTTCAAAGGGATGCAGTCCCATATGAGTGGTTGTTATGAACCATCCCTCCTTCAGCTCAAAGCTGCTGTCTTTGGTCATCCTCCTGCAGACATGTGCTACCACAGTAACATGAAGGCAACAGAGAAAAGCCTCACAATCTAAGCACATTCCTGGACCCCTTCTTGTTCTCTGGCCTCTCACCCACTACCTTGAGACGGGCAGATGACAGGGCAAATCATGAAGGCTGACTTCAGGGGTTATTCTTCTAAGAACCCTAAAAAGAGGCTTACCCACAGCTCCATTCAGGGCCACCATCTTCCAGAAAACTTTCTCTGCCACTGAATACAGAAGAGCCTGGTGGACAAAGTTTCCTTGCCAGTAACAGCAAGATTCTGAGGCCTTTCTTGTCCTGTCTGCTCAACACAACAAATCAAAGTCCAGATGTTCTCTCTCTTAACCCTTTCTCTTGCACCCTTAGAGTACACATCAGAGAACACTGCAATACTAAATTATATGTCTGCCCCCACTGCCCCATCAGTTGCCATCTATTGATGGGACAAGAGTTAAAGTTTAGCTCTGTTTTTAGGGACTGTAACAGTGGACTCAGTCAGCTGTGACAAGGACATGGATACAAGTGGGCAGAGGTTTCCTTCACAGTTTTCCCAGCTTCTGCATAGCAAGGAAAACTACAAAGCTTCAGGTTTTCCAGTCTTTCCACCCCCTTTTCTGCTCCTTGGGCTCATCTGTAACCTCACCAAAGGGTAAGTGAGAGCCAAACATCCTCCCTGCACCTCCTACAGCCCTCAGTACACAGCGGCTGGTGAGCAACAGCTCTTCACCCTTTGCAAGCTCCCAGCATATGTCAGTGTGCCCTGTGCCTCATTCTTTGCCTGTCCAGAGGGGTTAATCTCTGCATTTCTTGCCTCCTTTCAGTTGTCTGCCTCACCTCTCCACCATTCCTCATGTTAAACCTGTTAAACAGTTTCTAAAGAGTACATACTGCTTTCTCCTCCTCTTCAGCATCATTTCACTTTTGGCTGTGTCTCAGAGCCTTCAGTGTCCTACCCACTGCAGATCTGGCAGGGTTATGAACTGTTGAGAACCATGTAAATGTCTCTTTTTATATATGAATCTGTTTTTTGGGATTGTTTTTGGTTTTTATGTTTGTTTGTTTGTTTGTGTTTGGTTTTGTTTTCCTAACTTCAGCCAGGCCTTGAGCTTGTTGGGTCCAATTTGTGGCCCATGATGATTTTAGGTGCATTTTCCTACCATTATTTTAATTTTCCTTTTTACAAGGTCACTTAGTTGAAAATCAAATGAGGGAAAGCTGAGCTGGGAGAGAAAACAATAAACCGAATACAGGGAAGTGAAACAACCACTTTTTTCTCTAAAATATAATGTGAAGCTCTCTGGAGCTTTTCACATTGGTTTATATAATTCAATTTTAAAATACTATTAAAAAAGGAATTGTAAATATGTAAAATTGCAAAGGACAACAAATAAAGTTTTGTTATTTTCTTAAAGGTAAACAGAAAGCTGAAAATATCTTGCAATTTCAAGCTTAGAAGACACATATGAAGAAGTCCTAATGACACTGCAAATACAGATTTAAAATCTTTTATAGCCAACTTTCAACAGGGCATAATAGTTCTGTTCATTACAAAAAAATATGTGTCTTTGAAATTACGAGCCTAGTTTGACTTTCATGTGTTATTAGCTCTCAGTGGAACTGAAGCATTTAAATTGATTGTAATTAGATGTTAGCAGACACTATGACTGCAGCAAACCATTCCTGTTTGGAGATGGCTGGCACAGGAGGCCTCTACAAGCATCCCAACAGGGAGCAAGCATCGTGCACTGACAAAGGGAAACAAAAATCAGCTTTGGAGAGGTCAGCCATGCAGCTGGCATTGCTGTGCAGGACATGCCAAGCAGCTGCTCTGAAGGCAAAAAGAGGGCAGCACCCTTCAAAGGGTGGGAAGGAATGCTGAGGGAAGTGCTGGTTAAATGCACATCTGTTTTTAAATATACATAAATGAATTTCTGCCAGATGTTAAAGCAGAAAGAATTAAACCACTAGTTAAAAGAAAACCAAACCAAACCAAACCAAATTAAAGCAGACTTCTCAAAGTAATAATCATGATAATGATGATGATGATGGTAATAACAACAACAGCAACAACAACAACAACAATAATAATAATATCAACTTACATATCTCTCTGACAACAGGATGCTGAAGGCGAATCTATTCTGAGAATTGTAAGACTTTTTTTCTTGTGACTTCTACCTCAGCTTCTTCATCTTCAAAAGCCTCTCTCACCCCATCAGCCTTTTCTAATTTCTACTACAGTTTAAATACAATTCAATGATATGTATCAGAGACTCTACTTCTCTTTTCTCCCCTCATCTTTCTCCATTTCTTTGCTATCTAATAATGCCAACAAAGTGTAATCTCACAATCACCCCGTTTTCATGAAGCTTGTAAGAATTTCATAGCTCTAAGACCGCCGTCAAAGCTTGTTCATGTATATACACATCTTTTTGTTTATTCATTTCTAGTTCTTGCGTAACCTAAATTTCTAAGGCAAGTAACCTGAAAAAAAGGATTATGAAATACTCTGAAGAGAAACCATTGCAAATGTGACAGCTGCTAAGAATCACTATGACTTTCCTATTCCTCCTTCCCCTAGAGGTTACCATTGTTGCTGGCTGAGGAAACAGCTGTAGCATGCTCACAAAGGGCAGAAAAGGCCTGGAGAAGACAGATTTGCCCTTTGGCAGTTTGATGTCTTGCTGGAAAGCTTGTCAACCTTATTTACATTCTAATTTGCATGCCAGCCTCTACAAGGTTTTATATTCATATTCTGCTTTAAAGTATCTCCTTGACTATAATCACAACGACCTTTACATGTCTCTCCCCATTACCCTCTGGGCTGCAGTCCCTGCTCACTGGGCTACCCAGGGACCAGCAGCAAGAAATGTCGGGCTAAGCATGACATTTATCCAAACAGTTGGATGCTTGTAAGGTAGACTTTTCTTACTTCTAAAAAAATATATGTTATTTCCTGTAGGAGATAAAAGAGCAGTGTGGGCAATGGTCATATCCTACTAAAGGAGAGTGGTGAGGGAAAATCCCTTTTCTGTAAGACTGGAGCAAAACTGGCAATGTGCATCACCTGACAGTGGCTACCCTTGGGAGAAAAGAAGGCAGGAGGGATGAAATTGGGCAGTGACTGATTACTATTGACATTATTTTTACCAACAGACTGACAACAGAACTTGGCAGGATTATGCTCCTGGCTAGTTAAGAGAAGCACTGCCATAAACATGCCCTGCTCCAAATAAATCAGAGCACAGGCACTGAAGTATTGTGCATGCATTAGCCCCCAGCCTGTCAGGCTGCTACAAAAATGCATGGTTTTTCTTACACTCAAAATAATGCCTGTTGAAAACATACACACATATTCAAGGTTTTATGACCACTCTGTGGCATCTTTCAGTCATTACAGAGAAGGCTTTACCAAATATATTTTAATCAAATAAAGCTTTTAAAGCCTGAAGTATCCCTGGCAGTGGTGGTTTTGTTGTTACAGGCTAATCCTGACTTTCTGACAAATACACCATTTCAGGATTTCCAAATACAGGAGCATCCTTTTCTCAGAGTTACAAAGAACACTTCTGGGGATACGGTTATCATAAATAATTTCAGATTCCATAACTTCTACATTTCTGATTAATTTTGATAAATATTTACTTACAAAAAAAATGTTGTATCCTGTGACTAAGAACAGACATTTGAAAGAACAAGGCCTAGGTGGGTTTTACTGCTCAGGGTAAAATTAAATAGCATATTTGGGGTGAAGGAGGATATTTTTTTCCCTGTCAGACTGCAGGGACATTATCACTGGCTTTCTGTTACGTATCTGATTTCTGGGTCTATCTCTGAGTTTTATTAACACATTCCACAGTATCACAAGGAACCCAGTTTCCCATTCTTTTGAGTACCTACTTCAATGCATCATCACAGAATTCCTAACTAAATAAACAGCACCAAGAACTAGTTGGTGTTTGATGGTTTTTCCAAAGAAATAAATGGGAGGATCATCAGAGCAACATCTGAACTTTATGAGTTCAAGAGTTAATTTGAAGTGTTTTGCTGTCAATGGTGCACTCTTATCAAAACAGTGGTGAAGGTTAATACATTACATATTTGTGTGGACAAATGTGGACAGCAGTATTTCTTCACTTCAAGGCACATCAAAGTCCTGCCAAGATAATTCTGAATTCTGCCTCTTCTCAAACTTGTAGATGCAAAATGACTGTATTGGCACTGGTCCTTTCTGTTCTGTAAGACAGCATGTGGCCACAACAAGAGAAAATAAGCTATTTAGTTTTTATTCATTTTTGACTGCTCTGATTGCTTGACTGATCTATTTATTCCAGGCCAGACATCCTTTATCACATGGATCTCCCATTGCAAGCTGTGCTTGTTTTATCAGGGGTAGAGGCAGTTTTCTTCATGATAGCTGGTATGGGACTATGGTCTGAATTTTGTTGTAAACAGCACTGATAATACAGGAATGCTCTCATTACTGCTGAGCAGGGCTTGCACAGTCAAGTCCTTTGCTGCTTCTGACCCAACTCCATCAATGAGGAGGCTGGGAGGGCACAAGGAGTCAGGAGGGGACACAGCTGGGTTAGCTGACCCACCTGACCTAAGGAATATCCCCGACTATCTCACATCTCAGCAGGTAAAGCTGGGGTGATGGAAGGAATAGGGGAATGCGCGCTCTAAGTGATGGTGTTTAGCTTCCCAAGTCACTGTTGGCTCAATGGAACCCTGCTGTCCTGGGGATGGCTGAATACCTGCCTGCCCAAGGAAAGTGATTAATGAATTCCTTGCTTTGCTTTGCTTTTGCTTTACCTATCAAACTGTCTTTATCTTAGCCCAAGTTTGTTGGCCTTTTACCCTTCTAATTCTCTCTCCTGTCCCACCATGGGGAAGTGAATGAGCAGTTGCAGCTGCAATGGACTGATTTGCAGATGGGGGCTGACCATGACACAAAATCAGGGAATATGGATCCAAATGCCATAATTGCTGGTGGGTGACACCATACCTACCATCAGTCTGCAATTTCAGGCTGGAGGTTTCTGCTAACCTCTCTTAACCTCAATCTGCCACAAATAGTTACTCTGAGTAAAGAGTGCTGACCTAAGTGGACAATCTGGCCTGGCTACATGACGGCTGAGATTGAGGACCTGGGAAAGAAATGGCCACATGGAATGGTGTGGTGATGTCCCTATTTTAAGCCTTGTTGTTCTTCATCACAATTTCATGACACAGTTTTTAAGTCACCAGCATGGACAATGTCAAAAGAAATAAAAATTTCTGGAAGGGCTGTGATATGCTGCCTACAGCTGAAAAGAAACCAAACTTCTGAAGAGATCCAGGATCAAAGGACCTGGTAAATGTCATTTGGATGGTACTTCTGTCATGTTACAAGACTCAATGCAGCAAGTACAGGAGAACAACTTCTGCAACAGATCAGAGCCAATTATCAAAGTAATCCCATTTGGCCATAAAAATATCTAGTCATTTAATACTGCTAAGCCTTGTTTGTAATCACAAAGCTTAATGAGAACAACTTAAACTGAAAGGAAAGAAGGGAAATCTCTGGAGTAGAAAGGCTACTAAAGAGGACGCTAACAAATGCAAGCAAATTTCAGGTTTTAACTTCTTTTATATAGGCCATACTCTATTCATAGAGGATTTTTCTTTAATCAGTCAACCCAATGCTGAAGCAAGCTAGAAGATTATGCAAGCATGCTTTTGTTTTCACACTCTGTGCCATGTAGGCAAGTCTCCCAATTAAGAAAAGGTTTCTTTTGTTTGCATGTTGTTTAATTTCCGGCAGGCAGATTCAGAAATAATTACCATCTATATAGAAGGATGAATAGCAGTCAAACCTAGACTTCTCATTACCCGCCAGAATTTCAAAGTGAACTTCTAAGCAAGCATTTTGAAGGTCTGAACAAAAGGGAAAAGGTATTGGACAAAAGTAGTGCTGTCTAAATTCTGAACACCAAGCATGATATTTAGTAATGTCCAGGACCTCATATCTGAGAAGAGCCTGAGAGGACTCTCAGAATACTGAGAAGGATTCACATGTCTTTTGAGATGTCTGGCTCCTCCTAGCCACATTTAAGGCATATTGGAGGTCATATCTCAAACACTAGAGAATGGCTTGGTCAAGTGAGGACAGTAGTGCCATATGTAAGGGATTTTAACCAGTTTACATTCCTAGTGGAGTGCTGTAAAGAAGTTGGTTCTCAGTGGTTCCCAGCAGGAGGACAAGAGGCACTGAGCACAAACTGAAATACAGAAAATTCAATTTAAACATTAGAAAAAAACTTTTTTATTCTAAGGATGATTGGTTAGAGGAACAGGTTTTCCAGAGTTGCAGAGATATTAAAAACTTGACTCTACATGACTCTGAGCAATCTGCCCTTGTTGACTGTAATAGAGTGGCTGGTGTTGGAACAGATGATCAAGCTACCTTCCAGCCTTTACTATTCTGTGGGTTTGTGAAACAATAGCTCTCATTCTCTGTAGTTATACAAATGTAACATATAAGCAAAGCTTCTTCTCCTCTTATGCTTAGAAGCACGGGGCTAGTAAAACCCACTGGCAGGATAATGTATGGTTAACAACTTCAGCCCTTTAGAATGCAAAGATTATGAGAATAAATAAAATATTACATTTAGCTGTATTAATGTCCCCTGGCTTGCATTATTCTCCCTGGTGACAATGCTATTGAACAACTGGTACAGCAATATAAAGGTTTAATATCTTGCTATATTTAATATCAAAACCTGATACAGGCAGTGCCCATGACGGCTGCAGGTCTGTCAGCATTTTCAAAGTTTTATAACAGCCATGAAAACTCATGGAGTATAGAAATGAGTCAACCAGTACTTATAATTGCTGGCATTTAGCACCAGAGATGATGACTAAGAATCTATATTTGAAATACCTGGAGTTGGTGGAGTCCAAGTACAAATCCTAGGGAAGATCAACTAAACACTATATTTTTGTGAATTAAATACACTGAAATGTGTGCAGCTTGTAGAACTTTAAGGTGAGTGCTTAAAACCATATTTATACACACACGCCACAAACATATTTGGTTATCATACAAAATGAGTATTGTTTTTTGATTTGGTTCTCCCCTAATGCAGAATATTGCCATATTTTGCATTCCTACCCTTTCATCAGCAGAGGTGGCTGCATTTCACATTTCAGAAATAGTGTTTAGGGAATTCCCTGGGGCATAATCTTCAGTGGCAGATGTCACGTATCTCCTAAGCTCAATTACAGTTTGACAGCGTGCAAGTGGTCTTTGCTTTCTGCATTAACCAACCTTGCAAAAAAATTAAGTTGAAACAAAAATTCAGGGAGTCAAATGTCATAATGTCTGAAATGTTTCTCTGAGAAGGAGCTTTACTACAATATAGATATCCCAAGATTATACATTAAATTTATTTTTATATGGCGGTTTATGTAATTCATCTGTAAGAGGGTGGATCTTACAACTGACATGTTAACATAATTTACAATTATCCAAAAAAATGCTGATGTGCTTCACAGACTGCAGAACAAACTCCATATATCAATGGTATCCACCTCAAGGCTGTCAGTCACAATTACAAAAGTGGTGCAAGTAAATCAAAGGACAGAACAGTGGCTAAATTAAAATCATGCTCGACCTTCAGGCTGAGCAGATTAATTTAACTACAACTTTGTCTGAAAGACCTACAGATAGTTTGAGTCACAGTCAGCAACGTATCCACCACAAGATGAAAGGCTGAGTCTGACCTCACAGATGTTAACCAGAGGTTAAGAGTCACATTAACCACATTTTTGTTCTCAGGCTGGTCTTTGAGTTACAGGTTTTTAGTTATATGCAAATGGTGTAAGAAAGATCCCAATCAGGCTCTAGATGTTTCCACATCAGTGCTTACACCTTTACAGTTTCCATTACCAAATTCAGTGAGCGACTTCAATATTTGCATTCAAGTTATTCAGTTTCCCATTAAACTCAAGTATCTTTTTTTTTCCTTGCTGGGAAAACGAGTAGATTAAATATATTTCTTCACCAAAAAATCAGCTTTTTAATCTAAATGCAATTTGCCAGTAGGGATACCATTTTTCAGCACAAATATTCAAACATGAATTTCTCCTGCCTCTTTTTTCTCGCTCCCTCAAGTGACAGTGTTGGACAACTGAAGTTTTTCAGCACTATCTACTTATGGCTTTGTTTTTTGATTTCTTTTCCCTGTATTCAACACATATTTATGTTTAGAGATATAAATCTGAAAAAAAAAGGGAAATATTTCTGGTATTTTGAATCTCATGTTGACATAAAATAACATTTATATTTTACCTTCATGTATTCTTCAAAAATAACTATACCAAAACTCAGCAGAATCTAAGATCTTATGTACAGTAACATAAGATGGGGGAAAGGTATAAGAAGTAAAAGAAAGAAGATAAAAGTGTTATTATTGCATGATTCATAAGAAAACACACCAGCTAGCCAATTAATTTAAAATCAAATAAGTATTTGTAATTTTTCTTCCCATGTTTCGAATCTTAAAGAACCCTCCTATGATAAATATGAATCAATAATTCTTGATCAAACATATTTTAAGATTTAGTTGAAAGGTCTACAGACAACTTCTGTAGACTACGCTTGTTTCTTCTTCTACTTAAGAAGCATACCAAAAATAAATGGAATCAGAAAATTTCAGTGTTTAGATCTTGATAGATTTAGCTGCTTCTTTGGCCACCAACCAATCCACATTTTATATTAAGTAGCTCAAACAATTGAGGAAAAATGTTGAATTTTGAGTCTTCTGAATAGTGCAGAGCAAAAGCTGGACTAGTTTATGAATGGTACATAAACCTGAAGTAAAATTTGCAGATGTACTTCACAGCAGTTCTATTAGAAAATTGCATAAAAAGTTCAAGTCCTTCCGGCTTTCTGTCTTCTAGCACTTGCACTTTTCCTGTTTCAGATCCCTGCATTCAATACCTATGCACAGAAATAAATTTAATAGAAACAAAGCAAAATTTATTTGCAGCTCTGAAAAGATGGGAGAAGGCTGAATACAAGTGTTTTCATTTCAGGGGTCAGGTGCCAGTAGCAAGACATGAAAGAGTGAAAACCAAATAAAGAGATTTGAGTGCAAAATATTTGCACCACATTACCTTAAAAGGCCAACATGTAATCACTGCCATAAAAATATCCAAGTTTCTCTGTAAAAGTTGTTGCAGGTATCTTGTACAACTAGACTAGTCTACCATTATAATTCAAAGAAGATAAAATTTGAACAGAAGTAGAAGAAACCAAACATGAACACCAAATGTTTAAAGTGCAGTCAGTATTACAGAACACTTTATTTTATTGGAGTAAGAACATTTTAGAATATCGACAGAAAATTTTATGGCTTTTAACTAACAAATCTCAAAGAAATGTGAAATGAAATTAATTCCACACCTAGAAAACATGTTTTGAATGGAGGAGTGTTATTTTCCCCTCCTCTCAAATTTGTTTCTGTGTTGAATGGGTACATTTCACTGAAGTATTTAACACTTGTGGTTATACCTCAAAGAGAAGAAATACAGACCACTACAAGGAACAGGCGAGTTTCACCTAACTCCTAACAATTCACCTAAAATTCATATAATAATTTTATTTTCCGTTTCTGGACTACAGCCCACCCCAAAGCCAGCAGCAGCCAGTGTGCACTGCTATTTTCCTATGGAATATCTGACGAAGGCAAGGACACTGAGAGCAGATAATGATTTTGCCTATTATCACTTTTCTATCTGGAATAATAGATTCCTTTCACAAGGAATATTTTGGTAGTGAGGGACAAAGATCTACTTCTATAAACAAACTGAGATTAACAGTACTGTAAATAAATACAGAGAGAATAATACCATTTACATGAAGAAATACTGTATACTGTATTAATGTTTATACCTTCTTAAACCTACAGGTAATTTTTTTGAAAGAAAGTAGAGATTTTCTGTAGTGAGTAATATTTAATTACTTAGATAGCACTAGTATTACTAGCTGCTGTGGATATTTTTTTCTGCCTGGGGAACACAGTACTGAACGCAGCAAGAAATGCTTCTGAGAGCACAATTTCCTTAAAATATGGAAATAAATAGCAATAGAAGGAAAAAAACCAAACAAAAACTCCCCACAACAAAGTGAACAGATTAGCCAGCCTGGCTCACTCACTCGTTCAGTTTCAGCATGTGGCTACACACAACACAGTTCAATCAGTTCTTTATTATTTTATAATGTTAAAGGTTATTACCACAACACACAAAAGGGATAATAGTGGGTTCTTAAATTAGCATTTGCTTAGCTCAAATGCCACTGCATTTATTCCTTTCCTTAGAAGCTAGCACAGACAGTACTGCAAACCATGCTTACAGAGTGGTGGTGTAAGCACAGAGAGCTTGTGCTGTCTCTAGAACAGGACACATCTCCACAGGAGTACAGGAATGAATCAGAAGGGACAGCCCATGTCTCACTCTGCCACTTTGCAGGTTCTTCAAACACAACACGCTGACCAGTGTGATGTAAAGATGACACTAACTTTCAGGATTTAAAAAAAACTCTTGTCAATCCAGATTACTATCCTGCCTGGCTAAAATATTAGGAGATTTCTGCTAACACTATGAAAGTATTCTGGGAATGAGCGCTCCATCTGCAGCTTTATCAGTCTGACTTTTGAGTGAGCACATCGGCAACTCCCAAGTGGAAAGCTGTTGATGCCATAAGCATTTACCTGTAGTACAAAATAAAATTTGTATATTAATATTAAGCTTTAGGCCACCAACCACTAATTAGAACTTTGCACAGGACAGAAAAGAGTACACCACTGCTGCTCAGACAACAAATGAATCTGCTGCAGAGGAGCATCACTCTTGCTGGCTTACTGCAAGTGGGCTGGCAAATGTTCTCCATCTTCAGTTATTCCAGGCAGGACAGAAAACTGAGGACCAGAGAAGCTGCAGGTATTTTGGAGTGCTTTCAGCCTGCAATCTGGTGGGATTATAGCAGCCACTTTCATCTGGGGCCACTTTCATGAGAGAGTCTCCCCAGATTTTTTTTCCTTCTGTACATGGTCTTGATATAAAAAGATGAAAAGTGTTCACCTAGAGGAATGCACAGGGGCTTCCAGTGCAGCTCTCTTGGGATATATATCCATGTCCTGCCTGCAGGACTCAAAGCTGTAGGGACTTTACCAGGGATGATTCTGGATGTGTGTCAGATCCTACACCTCCGTTTATGCGCAGTTTTTTCTCCACTGTCTATAACTACTCCGTAGTGGAGACACACCTCTAGGAACCAGCACCCCTCTGACCAAGCATGCCTCCTGAAAACATGGAAAAACTGCACAGAAAGCTGACATGAGCTTGGAAAGGACTCTTGAAGAATACTTTTCATGTTTTTGGTTGTCTAGACCACATTAAATGCTATTCAGAAAACACGTAATTTGTATCACTTTATTTCACTGACACCTGGGTCCCACTAATTTCCAGTGCTGAATTCTCCAAAACCATCTCTACTACCCTGGAACACACCCTCTTCACCTGTGATGTTTCAAGGGTTGAGAGACCTGTTTTTTTAACCATCTGGCAACAAGGAAGATGATTATTTTATTTTATTTTATTTTATATTTTCCCCAGCAAAGAATATTTACATTAATAGTTTCTTTTTTTCCTCTTTTTAAAAATAATAGCATAATGCATTCAGGTGCCAAGACACCAGGAGCCACTAAACAAACCAAGCACTTGAATCCACAAACAAATTGATCTCAGTATTTATGAGATGTATTTTGCTTACAAGTGAGCCTTTCATGGGTTTAATAACTCGAATATCCTTTCCTGGTTGTACAGTCATATAAAACCTAATCAAAATCTCTTCTGCAGGATTAGACCTTTACATATATTTCATTCACAGCACAAAGAACAGACCAACATCAAAGGGCATACTGTGTTTATGAACAAGCTCTATCTCTGCTCCAATTGCCAAATTTATTCCTGTAATGCACTGTTTGAAAGTCCTTTAAAATGGAGTTTCTCTCCCTAGGTTTCTGGACATACAAAAACCTCTATTTCTGCTTTGCATTGACACACTGTCATCCTTTACTATGCTCTGTCTCTTCTCTTCCATAAAGTTGCATTGGCTATTCCAAACATTGAGGATACTACATGCCTAACCTATAATTTCATCCATTTTTCCAGTGAAGACCCTCTCCCTGAAAGCCCATCATTATGATTGCCGGTGTCTGTACAACTTTGTTTCACACCTACCTTGAATACTGAATTCAAACCTGAGAATTCTTAAAAAATAGCACAGTGTCACTTTATCAGTCTCTTCAATAAAAAGTAAGAGAGTTAATATATAATTAACAGCTTTAAATTTTATGTGTATTTCTGTGCTCAGGACTCAGCATTATAAATGTATTACTCTATTTAAACCATAGTTTCTGTACTGTGTGCTTGAAAGGGCAAAACAGAACCAGGCAGTTTTTATCAGGCATACAAACTTGTGAGTTTACACACCCCTGCTGCCATCTCCAGTCACTTTTTACACAAAGAGCACAGTCACACAACTACACAGTCACACATTAGCTGTATTCACTGCAACCCAAAAAACAACTTTCCAAAGACTAATGCTGGCTTATCCAATAACCTATTTTGTCAAAAATGTTGACCACAACCTGCCAGGGGACTTCACAGCAAACCTGAAGGTCAGTAAACAGGAGGTGTTTCAGACCAAAGGAAAAAGATAAACAAGATCAATTCCTGAGCTCAGGACTTTTATTGAAGACATTTTTCCTGGGCATCTATACTTTATACAAAAGATAATGTGGGTTGGTTTCATCTGTAACCAAAATATAAAAGCAGAGCAAGATTCCTCTTGGAGAGCAGATTTCTGCTACTCAAGAGTGCTATGTATCAATCCTAAAATATTACCTCTCTCCAGAAATGGTCAGGAAGCCAACACACTCCTGGAGTTGTGGTGCAGTGTTTCCAGCAGGATGTAGCACTAACAACAGGGATGGCTGTTTCCTGGACCAGCCCTAAGGGCATTTAAGACATTCCATGATGAGCACTGCTGTTGCTTACTGCCAGGTGGGAAGCATGGATGGTAGCACCAAACTAATATCCAGATAAAATGTCTGTGTCTTCCTGATCGAGATGATGTGAAATACAATTCCTCATCACTGTTGTTTTTCCTTCAGCATCCCTCCAGGGATATGACCACAAAGGAGCAGTAGGCATGCACTCAGGAGAAAATGGGATTTTTGCCACATCCTCTGGCTATTTTCCTTGTTCTTATTTGGAGTGAACTTTGAGAAGCTGGTTTCATCTCTGCCCAAGCCTCCATACCACTGCATGGAGACTGAACTTGTTGTCAGCTTAATTTATTGTGTAATAACAAATAGCAAGTCTGGATCTCTGGTTCCCACAAGAGCCCATATGCCCATATCATAACTTTCTCCTTTTAGGGTTGCTTTTCCTGTCCTAATTTATACTTCCTAAGTTACAGTACATACATTTACATGGTTAATGTTCATATTGCTGAGATTACACCATTGTGATGCATGCAATATAAATGCCTAGACAGATGGATGCAGTATCACAGATTTCTGAAAGGAGGAGAACTTGCAAAGCCAGAAGCTCACACTTCAAGAAACCCATTTTCTGGCACAGGGGTCACTGAAAATAGATCTGAATGCTTAAAAAGCAGTGCAATACTCTTAAATAAAGTACTGCTGACAAAGGTATACACTCTTTCCTAGAAATAGGTTCTAGTCTGTTAGGCGGCCAGGAAATAATCGTCACAAAAAATTCTGATTTTTTTCAAATTTATGATTTATAAAGAGTAAGTGCAAATCTGCTTGGCAAAGAAAATCAATGGCAAAGGCCACTGTGCCAATAGCTTTTCTCCTTAAATAAAAATTGATACTAAAATGAGATACCTTATTAATTAAACCAGGATCAGTCCTGCAGCTTTGATGCTTCACCTATAACTCACTGAACAAATAATTTCTACGTGAGAAGTCACAACACAAGTCTAAATCCCTACAGAGTAAACAATTTGGACTGGTAGCAGGTGAGAGGTCTCTAGAAGAGAGTGTCTGTATTAATAATACAGCGATAAGACAACAGGTGCTGTTCTGCCAAGCTCTCTTGATATTTGGATACAACAAACTTGCTTCTCCAACCCACAGAGAATGAAAAAACAACCCCAAACCGGGTACAGTGAGACAAAAGCAATGACTCTAATACTGCTACTGATAAAAGAAAAAGTAAAACTGATACTCGTTGCCACTTGCCTCTCCTGAGGAGAGACATAGGTATTGTATGGCAATCTTAATATTTCAGTTCCATAAATTTCTGCTTTTAAGTTTCTTTCTGATTAAAACAACAGAAAATTGCAGGCTTACTGATCTTTAAAGGTTACTGGCAAGATAATGTTGTCATATTAATGGAGCTTGCTTGAAAAGATACAGAGGTCAAAAAGAAGCAAGTGATAATTAGAGCTAAGAATCTAAAGCTGGTGAAATTCAAGAAGTCATGCAGATGCTATAGGAAATATACCTTTCTCTGCCTAGCTGTGCTATAGCATGTTTCCACAGTTTGTTTCAAAGTCTCCCTTTGCCTTTCATCTTACACATATTTCAGCACTGTTGTTATGCAAGATGGGGAATCATTCATTTTAATGTGATACTAAGCATATTACCACAAAATCAGAAAGAAGCTACTGTTTTACTGATTATCTAATTAAAAAGCTCTACAATTCAAATTCTTTGCAGCCCCTCACTGCACACAAAAGATTTACTGCTGCATCTGAAAAGCCACATGTAGAAAAAAGCACAGAATTTGTAAATGCTTCTAACTGCTTAATCTTTTTCTTCCTCTTGTTACAAAAGCCACAGCTATCACTCCCTTTAAACACTAATAAAAGCAATTTAATGACAGGTAGATTTGCTGGTTTGTAGCTTCTTTGAACCCCCAACACACTCACTAAAGGAAAGTAACTTTAGCTAGGAAAGAGATCCTCGCAGCACGATGGTGAATAATTCATCATTGAATTTTTCTTTTCACCTCATTTTGTGCCAGTAATGTACACAACTGAAAATATTGCAAAATCTAAAAACAACCACCGACAAGGACTTCCAGCAGCAAAATACACATAAAACTAGCAGGCAGGTTTCCCCAGCTTATATAATAACAGCTTTAGCGCGACAGAACCCCCATCACTCACCGAGGACTGAATTCACTTGAACAAAAGCGGAGCCCAGTCACCAAATGCAGCTTCGCAGGACTCACAATGCAAGATGCTCCTGTCTGCTGTTCGGTTCACACTTGCCTTTATAACTAAGCCAACCAACAACATTCAGTTGCTGAACCTGATGAATTATAAAACGGTAGCTCCCAGACTCTCATATTTTACATCACAGGGGGTGGTCATCCAGCATACACACTGCCTGTGTACATATATTCTGCTATAACTCATCCTGATAAACACATCAGTGCTGGCAGCAGTGACAGTAATTGGTGCTCAGGATGTACAAGCACAAACCAATAGAGCACACTCCCACCTTCTGCTCTGTGCAACATCTCTACCTGTCAATCACTGCACCTTGTTAAGGTGGAATGAGCAACTGCACTTGGGGGAGAGGCAAAATTCAAAGAAGAAACCATCTACCAATACAAATTCTGTGCTTAAACATTTCTTAATGCAGTAGTAAAAGTAGCTTCAGTATCCTCTAGGTAACAATTTTCATGATTTTTTTTTTTTTTTTTTAAATCTTCATGAAATCTTCCCTTCTTAAAGACACAGTTCTTGTTTAGCAACTAACGCAGGGTTCGTTACTTCTACTATCATGAATGGAAATTATTCAGGCAAATTCCAGGGACATTAGCATGGATAACCTAAAAGCATTACTCCAGGCAGAATGACTGCTAAAAGCAATATACTTGGTAGGTGAAATTCTGTATCCATTTTAAAATCCTCCTAAAAATGCTGAAAGGTTTCAAGAATATCCTCTAAATTATAAGAATGTATTTGTAACTCTTTACTTTTCTGATGCTTTTTTTTCCCCATATGCTTGCATAGTTTTTAAAATCAATGTATAGATACAAAATAACAGAACCAAACACCTAAAGCTTAGACCCATTAATGCAATCAATTAAACTAAACATTTTCAAATGGGATTAATTACAGCAATAACAATCACAATTGTTGCACATGCCACAAATTAACACTCAGTGTTAGTCCCTAACAAGCAAAACTGGTTATGGTAATGCTAAAAGACAGCCAGGGATCAGCCACTGGAAAGGCATTTGTATGGTAACTTTTTTACAAGGGAGCAGAAGTTGCTCTTTCAGAGTTGAGCACCAGGAATTTTTTATGTGTTTTACACAAACTCAAGGCTATTTGTTCGAGCATAGAGTGGGAATGAACACTTTATTAAAGAGGATTTTCTTGAATATCTTCATGAATATCTACATCACTGGTGATGATTCTCAGAGGGTTCCATTTGGAACCTGAACACTTGATCCAGCTCCTTTCATTTCCCATGCCTGTAAAAATCCCCCAGTTTTTGGTGCCATGAAGAAATGTTGTTTTTGGGAAGGTGAGCACAGTTGTGTGAGCGGTTGTGCATTGCCTGGATGCTTTTCCATGAACAACTGGGCTGAGGAATGCAAATGAAGCCTGTGCCGGCAGCCCCAGGCAGAAACCCAACCCTTCTCACCATCTGGACCGACTGATGTGCGTCACAATGTGGGAACAGGGTGTTGCATTTCATGCATAGCAAAAGATAGTCCTATATATGTATCCCTTTCCTCCTGTTCTCAGCTGCTTGTTCCACCCCATTCCTCATTTGTCTCTTTGTGTTCAGCACCTTTACTATCTGAGAAAAAAATCACTCCAGGCCAGAGGCATGAGCAGTGTTTCTGCATGTGCTGCTGGCTCTTACTACAGCAGCTTGCATGAAGGAAAAGCTCTCTAGAATGTAGGGAAGCCATATCAGGATTTAATCAGAGTAACGGTTTTGATGTCTCTGTCTTTCTCAGAGGAAAGGACAGCTGAGATCCAGTAATTGGATTCTCCAGTGATGCTGACCGGGAATAATCCAATATGGGCAGAGAATATTCCAAATGATAAACCCTGGCTCAGTAAGAAACAGCAAAAAAAAATATCTGTGCTACTGGATTTGTCTTTTAGAGCCTAATTCTATTCTCAGGGGTTTACACAGTTCACGTGCATACCACAGAGGCTCCCTAAAATGGCCTGATTACAACAGTTTGTTGTCTTGTGCACTAATTAGGGTTTTATGACCTGTTTTTTATAAGAGACAGTTTCAAACCATATGTGCCAGAATGCCCTATTTCCCTTTTTGTTTTGCCTTAACCATTCAGACTCTAAGAGGCTTCCCAAGGATCTGTGTAAACATGACACTGCCTTACAACAATTTGCTGCTGCATGAGTAAGACACAAGCAGTGCATGGTTGAATGTCCTTGACCAACATAACATTCATGCTAAAATTCAGCTCCAATTTACTGAAGAAAATGTTTGTAAAAGTGACCAATATCTCACTAATGTAAGCCACAGCAGTATTTCATAGCTGTGTGTAGGTGGCATGCATAAACCACAGTCTGCGGCATTACATAAGAGCAACAATTCCAAGAAAAATTGCTACCCTGTTTCACACTTGCAATTTTTAATTAGTTTTCCTTGCTTCCATGTTACCTTTCCAGGGGAAATACAGCTGATACTGCCGTAACAGTCAACAATGTGGTGCCCTGTAGAAGTGCTACCCTTCGAGGTGAGTTGATACGCTCAACACACAACCCATGTCCCTGGGGCTCTGTTCTTACATTCTGGTGCAGAATGTGAGATTTCACATTCAAACTTACTCACTCCACTGACAGGTGTGTGAAAATCCCATATGGCTGCCAGATTTCTGTATACCTACATATATATATATAGAGCATGTATTTTTAAGGCATTTGTAACAAACACATTTGGTATTGACTGTTCTTTGCTTCAAGCTGCAAAATAGAAATAATCTAAAAATGAAAAAAAAACAACAACCCAAACCAACAAGACAAAAGTGTTCCCATTTGCTACCAAAACATTACTTCTTTCTTCCATAATCACATGGACTATACTGACTACACATCATAGATATCTCATGTGCTGTCTGAAGTGAGCACATAGATCACTGGGGAAAAATCAGGGCATTCAGCTGGAATAGCAAGAGCAGAAGAAGCAAAGGTAATTTCAAATTAAAAAGAACTACAGGCAGGTACTATCAAGATCACAAATTAACTAGTACTGATCACTTGCACCTCAGTGAAGCAAAACTAGATCTCCAGGATCTCCACAACATGGACCTGGAGTTTCCAATGAAAAAATGTGCACCAACAGAGACAATTTCCAGAATACACCAGAAGGTATGAATGACCAGTGCTCTGGGTAGTAATCCTTCCCATGTGGCCTAAATGCCATCTCACAAACTGAAGAGGTATTTATCCAGCGTATTTAGCAATCTTCAAATTTCTTTACTGATTTTTTTTTGGTCAGACTTACCCTGAATACATTTTTACTCTGGATTTACACTCTTTCATCTGATAGCCTTTTGATGGCACTGTCAGAGTGTCTCTAAAGCAAAGAGCTCAGAAGGATTTAAAAAATACTGTGCATTTATCAGATAATATCATGCAGAAGAGCAGTAATAACAAGAAGCCTAAGCTCTCCAATGATTAGGGGGTGTAAAAATACTTTGTTTCTTACAGGTGTTTTTCCTTTCAGGGCAGGCTCAACCCACTGCTCTGCCTCGGTCTGCATCACTTTACAATAGCCCAGCTTATCCTGGCCCCCATGTAGGACAACGAGTATCGAGGGCTGCAAGTCACTTCCCACCTTCCTCCCAGCAAAGGCACTAATTTAGCTCTCTCTCCCTAATCTGGCTAATCGTTACTATGAAATCTGTATGAGTTTAGTTAATTCTGAGATCTACCTTTCTTCAAATCAACATCAGCAGAGCAGAATTGTAAAGGTCTATTATTACACTTGATAAAGGCAATTCCCCATTACAGGGAATTTCCCTTCCTATACACTCCAAAGAGTAATAGGTGAGATAGAATCATCATTCCTTTTGAGTACAGAAATCTATCAAACTTTTAATTCCAGCTGAGACCACGGAGGATTTACAAGTTTCACAAACTACTCATTGTCTGTGGTCTGAATCCAATGAGAATTTATCCTTTTATAAATATATGGTGAAATAGTACACACTAAGTCAGACATATTCCATTGCTGTAACTTACATACATCCCACACTGCAAAATAAACAGTGACAATGTAAATTAATTTAGTTGCCACAGCAAGGCAAAAAAGAAATTAATTTTTTTTCAATGTTGTACACATGAAATTTCACATAAGAACATTTTAAAAATAGTTTCAGTTTCTAAGATTACTCCTCATAAGTACAAACGAATAAAAGTGTATACTTTGATTAATTAAGAAATTAGCTGGCACCGGGTTTTGAAGATGTAAAGGACTTTACAAGTGCTATTGCTGTAATAATATTTTTCTGTATTACAATACTTTCCCTCCTCAAGTGACATCTCTTCTGCTACAAGTGCAGAGTGAAAGCTCAAGCCCTCTTCCTGGATGAGGACTGTGTTTGAAATAAAGCAGAAAAAAGAGAATTAAAATGGATATTCAGCTAGGTCTGAATGAACAGATGCCCAAGAGAGCAATTTAAGTTGATCAAGGGCAATGACAAGAACTTGCTTTGCTGGTTAGGAAGGCTGATCTCTCCTAATGGTGGTTTCATAGTGTTAAGAATATGAGTGATCCCATCAGTAATAAAGAAGAGCAGCTGAAAGGAAGGCAGGCCAGATGGCACTTTCCCTAGAGCCTCTGGAGAGGCTGTCTGGATTTGATTTTATTTGAAAAGCCTTTTATAGCACCCTGTGAACCTGGATTAAAAAGACAACTCATTAATAAATCAGAAGATATCATAGGAACGGTCTGATATTTCACAAAAAATGTTTATTTTGGTATGGCTTAGGTTCATTCTGCTGGTTAAAAGAACTGAGAAATTTGGAGGATACGGGTATTTGGAGAATCCAGAATTGTGGTTTTTGTTTTGTTTTCTTGACTTTCATTTTCCATTGAACCTTGTGATTCTCTTTCAAATGAGTTAAATATTTCTGAAGCTTGCTATTCAAATCCAAAACAAATCATCAAGGACTAAATAGCTCTGTGAGCTGGAAAAACAGCTAAAGATACACCTTCTACTAGCTAAAAGTTGAAATGTAGTAGCGAACCAGACCAGCATCTTTTACACATCTTCTACACAAATAGAAGGTCCCACAATCAACTCCTTGTAAGCCTAACGCAGGAAGCAAACGAGTTAACAGCTTTGAGTGGCAAAGGATGGTGGAGCCATGAAGATCCTCCTCGGATTCGCAGTTTAACTTTGCGTGCACTCTGTGGTGGGAGGAGTAGGTGGCTGATTTGGGAAGAAGTACAGCACAGGAATGATACACTTGACTTCTCTGAGGATGGTGATGAAAATCTGTCAGCTTGGCATAGTCCTTCCCTTACCTACAGCAAGTACTCACACATGGAGAAAGCAACAGCTCTACAGACATCACAGCAAAAATCACAGAATACAGATGGAAAGGGCCCTTAGGATCATAAAATTGAACCATTAGCCCGACACTACCAAATCCACCACCAAACCATATCCCTAAGCATCAGACACATGTTTTTTTAACCCTTCCAGGGATGGCAATTCCACCACTTCCTTGGGCAGCCTGTTCCAATGCCCGACCACATTTAGCAAAAAACTTTTCCTAATATTTAATCTAACTTCCCCTGATGCAACTTGAGGCCATTTCCTCTTGTCCTATCACTTGTTACATGGAAGAAGAGACTGACTCCCACCTGGCTCCTGGTAGCTGCAGAGAGCAGAGCACAAGTGGCAGAGTGTGTGTGGGGGAGAAGAGCAGCTTTGTTGCAGAGTCCTGTGGCAATACTGCAAGGGGCTGTCCATGGAAAGGGAAACAAACACACAAAACAGTCTTCATGAAGAAACAGTGAAATTCAGGCCTGCATTTGTGGTAGGTTGCAGAAAATAAGCGGCATCGCCTGAGGACGCCTTCTGCACTGATTGTGACAAAGAGCTAGCGCAGGAATCAGTATGAACGCACACACTCTCAGATTAAGTTTTCCCCTCCTACAGTTTTCTTTCAGGAAAAAAAAATCTGAAGCCTGGATGACTAACTACAATGCAGATGGCAGAGCAGTGTAGAGATACAAGCTCCAAATGAACTAGCTTAGATGACACCACGAGTGAATTTAACCTACTCATTCTGAACTCCACGGTTATGCTGTTCCTGGAACCTGAACATACACAGCAGTTTAGGATTCAGACAAGCCAAAGAAGGACAGCAGGTGATACTCAAGCTAGATCTGTGCCAGCATTCTTGCAAATTTACGTCTGCAGTTTTTTGCCATTACTTGTGAATGTGCCAAGAAAGTACCTCCCAGCAAGAAATAATACATGGAATTACAGCAGCATGAGAGAAAAGTATTGCTCTGAAAAGAAAGGAAGAAATAACTCTTTTTTTAGGATATAGAAAACTCTCTTTCAAGTAAGCAGGAATCATCTGTAGCCTTGCATGGTTCACAAGACTGCTGAAACTGCAGATTTACTGTCTTGGCTCTAATGCCAGGACAATTAATTCAGCACTCACCAGAAACCCTTTTGGATAGTTAGGGTGATGGTTGCCTGGCAAACTTCCTTTGTGCAGATTGTCATGCTCAGCATATTCCCACACTGTCTGGGCACTGAAGGTGTGAATGGCAATGACACTTCATCTACAGGTCAGCAATAGCCATGAGCAGGCAAATGTCTGCCATCCCATCAGATTTACACCTGGTAACTAACTTCCACAGTCTGAACTCAGCTGGGCACTTAAGGACAAGCCACCCTTTGGTGAGGATTCTGTCTGAAGGGACCCAAGAACCAGGACACTGATTAGATACTCTGTTCTTGAACTACTTATAGCTCAAGGATTAATTAGGAGTGGGAAAGTGCTCTAAGACCTTTAACTGAAGAACTGAAGAATTAAAGGAGCTGATATATAAATACTTATTCTCACTACACTATCAGAATCTCTGATTGAAACCCTACAGAAATAACTCACTCTTATGTAGATCCAACAAGAACATTTGGTTAAGATTTCGTAAATGACAAAATGGGATTTATCTGGGAATGCTGAACAACTGGATAGAGGTGGTACATGTTAAAACTGAGGATGTGCAGTTTTCAGCGCTTGAATTTATAGGTGTCTACTGCTGTGCTCTGCCCAACTTTCTGCTTAATAACACCAGAACTGTAAACATAGCATATGGAAAATAAAGACAAAAGATAAAAGTTAAGAGTAGCAATGTTAAGAAGTAAGAAATTGATTGTCTTCTCTTGCTTGTGCTTACAACTCAACTGCTATTTCAGCACAGCGCCTTGGAATAAGAAAGCAGGAGCAAACGGCAGTAAGTGGGATCTTGGAACATTTATTGTAAGAATTTTGTGTGTCCTGGGATGGATGCTGCTTCTATGACTCACTTTCTCAGCTCAACAGTGCTCCATGCAGGTACTGTGAATATACACTACAAATAATGATGTATATAAACATTTATCCTGCAGGCCATCTAAGCACTTTCAAAGCAAACAGTTCTGCAAAAGTCTAAGAGTCCAAGCAGTGATTTTTTCCAGTAATTTTTTTTCTGCTTTTACCCACAACTAGGAAAAAAAACCAACAAATATATTTGTCCTATCAATGTTAATACTGCATAGCAGACAGAAATATATTTCAGTTTGAGGGATATATGAGGAAATAATATAAAAGTACAGTTGCTGAGCAGGGATTCAAATTAAAGGAACTTTTGCAGCTCCACTTCTCAGAGAATATATTGTTAAAATGTGATTTTAGGGGGCAGAATAATCATACTTGAATGAGAGCAATAAAAACAAAATGATCCTGAGGTGAAGATGTTGAAAGTGGACAATCCATACTGCTTTATGCCAGTACCAAAGGACTTCAATAACAAGGTATAAAAATGCATTAAGATGATGAAAATAGGCTACTTCTGAAGGAGACAATATGACCCTTACAAAGAACACCTTGTATAAAGGTCACCATAAAAGGACAGAGCAGTTAGGATGATGACTCCCTGTGGAGACTGCAGCCAGCTTTGTATCTTCATAAATGGGACATGATTTGGCAATGCGTGACCCTATAGATATCCTGGTATTCTGTTAGAGAGTAATAAAAAATATGGCCCTGAAAGTATCATCAAGTTCTGGGCATGCAAAAATTAGTTAGCCTGCACAGAAATTTATGAGGGGAAAAAAAGTAATTTTGCTTTCTACTAGTAGATTTAATTACTTTACTTCCCAGTAAGCATCCCATTGGACTACTCCTTCCTGCAGAATTAACAGGGAATTTTAGGAGGATGAAAAATGCAAATCCTATGTGTATATGTGAACTACACTACCTGTATCCTAAAAAAAGGAAGAGACTAGTAGGTAAAGCCTTTCTGAGTATGACCAGCCAACAAAGCAGAACAAATAATTTATAGTAAATATATGGTATATTCTCTGTTATTTTAAATATTTTTTGATTTTTTTTTCTGTTTTCACAAATTAATGATCACATGTGAATTAATAGATGCCCTCTGCCTGTATATGATTTATGAACATTAGGTTGACAGTATTTACAGTATGCATTTTAAATAACCATATACTATTTCTTCATTTCCTGGCTGGTGAGGTGTAAATATTAGCACTACATTTATTGCACAAATATTCCTGTGAAATATATTAATTATAAAATATTAATAACAATAAGTTCATCCAGACATTTGATGGAAATTAAATGCTTACAATTAAATGATTACAAGCCTAGATTAATTGTTCAATTATAGATGTATGTTTTTTGTAAAATTGCTGAAGTATGTGTTTGGCTTTTCTCAGAAACCTAAGTGACATAAATTTGAAAGTCGTATCATAATTAACATTTACATCCTGTAACGTAATTTCTATACTCGTATTATATACGATGAAGAATGGAGTTTAATATCCTGCTTGGTTTGCAGTTAATTTTCAAATGTCTGGTTTTAAACTGCAAACTTCTTTACTTAAGAAGACTTGTAGCAAGTGAAGGAAAAATCAATTAAATATATGAAATCAATGTATGTTAAAAATGAACACATTAATTTTCATGGGGTCACTTCAGGGTCTTTCTTTGAATGAAACTACCAAAAATTTAGGCCTCTTTTCTTCTTTTTTTTTTCTCTTTTTTTTTTTTTTCTTTTTTTTTCAGAAGAATTATATTCACTTGGGATCCTAATTTGCATTAATTTAACACAGTGCTCCTGTCAAATGATTGATTTTCTTTACCTTCCCTTTTACACCTGGTGAATAAATTTAACAGTTTCCTGTGGGCATGAAATACCAACTGGCATTAGATTAGATGTTGTAGCCAGCAATTCTTTTTAACCTTTCCAACCAAACCAAAATCGTCCTATTTCTTCTCATGTAATAGTAGTTATAAAAAAGACATAGCCTATATTCAGTGCATTAAAGATTAAGAGTATATGCTATAAAGAGAAATGACACAGGGACAAGCCATTTCAAAACTCAGATTAGTCCTTAATATTGTACTCAGGAAGCAAAATATTGTTGTATATAATCACCAAGGACAGAAATTGACAGCTGAGAAAATATAGTTCTGAAAAGCTGTTCTTTTTTTTAAATAATCATTCTGGGAGTGTGCATATTAATTTAAACTATTGACTTATTTTTTCTTTGTGATAAGTGTTATGACTTCTGAAATCTAAATAATGATTCAAATTATTTTCTACATCTGAGGACTAATTACACTTGGAAGGCAACCTGCTATGTGAAGGCATGTCCTGTATTGAGCGTTATTAGGATGAGAATAGTTTTACAGTCCACTTGGTAAATCCAGATGGAAACTGATGAAAGACTCATGGATGTAATCCTGCCAAGAGGTACTTCACTTTTGTAAATTCATGCTAACACATGAGGGGAGAAAAAAGACAATTATTATGCTTCAAGTTGTTCCAACAGCTCATCATGTTGCCTAATACCAAAAGACAAACTCCTTGCAACAGTTTTGCCTAAAGATTTTAGGCATCAATGAGGAGAACAGAGTGACCAGGAACCAGAAACTCACCTGGACTATCCTGACACTTTGGCAAAATCATAATGTCCTACCAAAATGTACTCTACCAAAACATTTTCCCTCTACTCTTAGCATGAAGGACAAGTAAGTAGAGCAGGTGTTCATTCCATTGTTATTTTTTCCCCCTCTGCCACATGGAAACAGTGCCTCTTGATAATATGCAGATGCAGTATCATCAGTGAACAGTTATTACATGACAAATATTCTATCTAAAATCAATAAATGTTTTTATAATGGAGTACATGTGACAAAGTCCCACACTTGATCTTTCATAGTTTCTTTTTTTTGCTTATTTTGCCTTGATTTCTCTGGCTTAACACACAAATGCTATTGCAAGAGAGAAAAGAAACCAAACCAAAATAGATTATCTCAGATTTAGGGCTTTAGAATGGGATGAGGAAGATTCAGCATGGTTCCTCAGCTGTTTTAGTCCAGGTCCAAATCCTAACTATCTTGGCAAACACAAACCAACCTCAATTGAATATGTATCAGTAAGGAAGAGCATCAACAGGCAATACCTCCATATATTTTATGCAGGATTTCTATCTCCCTCTCTCACTTTTTGGTCTCTTTTGCCACCATCATTAAAAATGAACTCTTCTTACAGGAAACATTGGGGATTATCTGGTTGCCCTGCTGCTTCTATTCTTCTCTAGCCCAGCAAAATGATGCTGTATTTTAAGAAAGGGACCACTATGACATTTCTGTTGATAAAGTGCTCTGGAAGTGGAGAAAGTAATTCCCAGAAGCTAAATGGATTGGTGTGTGCCTGCATGAGCACCCATAGGGGTTATTCATGGCAGGTCTGTTCTACATAGAAGCACAGGACCAATTGGAAAATGCAGCTCATTTCCTAACAACTGTTCTCAAAAGCACATTGGGTCTGGGAAGAAAGGTGAATTTTAGGTCAAAAATTTTTTTTCCCTTGGCTTCATCCACCTGGTTTTATCTCCCCATAGTTCATGAAACTGATTGATAGCGTACATTAAAAACTGCAAAAAGATATGCATTAATTAAAGCAAATAGAACCCTATGTAGATTTATGAAAATTGGTACATTGTGCAGCATTCCATCAATAATAGATAAGCATATTAGGGGTGACCCTCACGTTTGTGGCAGGCTGCCAGTGCAGGAGCTGGAAAGACTGGATGGTGCCAACAAGAAGCTCAGCACACAGCAGCACTGAGATGCCTGGAGATCTCAAAGTGAACATTCGTCCTGTTCACTGTTGGGGAAAAAGGTACTTAAAAAAAAAATCTTTGTACCCCATGTTCACATTTTGCACTTCTTGAAGCTCTAATGAAACAGGGGTATCCTTTGGCCCCCAATCAGCTCTGCTTTCAGAAGCTGCTGATGTTGCCAGGGATGGCATAACCTCAGTTACACAGGACCCTGGGCTGGCCAGAGCTCTGGACTGGATCTGAAAGATTCCTGGACTAAGACAACAGAGGTTTTATTAGAAACCAAACATTTTTAATTAGAGAGGCCTCAACAGCCACATTTATAATTAGCAACTCAGATGTCATCTCCAAGATGATTCCCATGACCTGAGGCAGCTTGGAGCACCTCATGTCTGGCCCACCTAACTGTCCCATTGTCCCAAAATTTAACCTGGCCCTGGGGATGGTCGTCTACCTAAGCAGGCTTCCAAATCATGTAGAGCTGGGCCAAAATGGGCCAGGGAACCTGCTAACAATTTAACAGCAAGGGCAAAAATATTCCTCTTTGGGAATACTGCCAAATATTGTTCACTAGCACACATGACAGCTAAGTAATTATTTTTAATCAGAGACAGATTATGCAGGGATTACACACAATTTCCTTCTGGCAGATCGTGGTTCCATGGGACAAGAGGCTCCACACTTACAGCCATTGCGGCTTCTAACTCAGGGATTCTCCAAGAAACATCAGATCCCACATCAGCAGTCCTGTTCTCTCTGTCCTGTCCTCTGAGAAGTTCTTAAAGCCTGGACGTGAGCTGCAGATTCCCATCATCTTCCTGTGATCCTTTCACCTCTCAGACCTTGAAAATTCTTCTAGCTTTTAGCACCTTCTCTTCCCCAGACCCTGCGGGAGCTCCCTCCCTCTCACCCCAGGGACACCATCTGGCCCAGTCTTTTCAAGGAACTGAAGATAACAGTGAGCACTAAGTAAACCCCCAAATATTATCTGCCACATCCAGCACAAATTGACTCTTAAAAACGTCAGAATTGAAGAACAAACTGATTCTCTATGATCTTGTTTTCAGAAAGCTCTGATTTTCAATCTGAATCAAGGTGACATTTGTTTATTCAAAACTGTCCTCTTTCTGTACACAAAATAGGACAGTCATCAACCTCTTAGTACTCTTGAAAATCTAAATCACATTTTAGCACTTCCACAAGCATATTCCCTTTAAGGTCAGAAATTGCAACACACACTTTACACCTGTGGATTAAGTAATCACACATGTCAGGCAGGTAGCTAAGGGCTAAGCTAAGCCCTGGGACACTCTCCCAAACCAGGGCCCACAGACAGCTATTTAGCTTCTCCCTGTTAGTCAGCACTGATTGAATTCTGGTTTTGTTTGCATGCTGACATCCTCTCCTGGGCTGCATGCCCTTAACATAGGGCACCATCTCCACAATGAACTTCTCAGCTTGTCCTATTATTTGGCATCATTGATCAGCATCCCAGACATCTAGGTAAATGTTGAGAGAGTGCTTGAAATGTAATTATTATTGCATTCCCTGGAAGCTCCAGTGAAAATTCACTCATCCTTTGCTTTCAAATGAAAAATATGATTTTTTTGTTAGCTACACATTTGCTCATGCAAGCCTCTGGGCAGAATTTGCCAGTCAGATAACCCAAGACAGAGAAACAGGAGTCTGTTGTGAAGGTTTTATGGGTTCAGCTGAGGAAATAATTTTGCCTCTGCCCTTACATACAATTTGTTGGTTTTTGGAGGTTTTTTCCCTATATAGCCATTGAAGCAAAAACTACAGCAGAACTTGCCTCCAGAGGAAGAAAGCAGAAAAATGCCAGGCACCTTCACAATATCAAAAAATGTCACAAAAAATGTCACTTTTTATGCCATGATGCAAACAAACTTCACCAGGGACTCTCTGTTAACACTACCACAGAGCTGGAGCCCATCGTTTGCACCTACAGCTCTCATGCATGTGGCTGAAAAGTTGGCCAAGCCTTCACAGAACACATGGGCCCTCCAACTGGCTGCTCAGACCCTAATGTTCAATCTCTAGCAGCGACAGAAGGGGCAAGACAGGCTCAAAGGAACATTTCCTGGGAAGTGTTTAAAAGGTGTGGGGGTGTAGCACTTCTGGATATGTTTTAGTGGTGAACATGGCACTGCTGGGTTAAAGGTTGGATTGGAAGATCTTAGAGGTCTTTGGCAAAATCCTTAATGATTCTATGATTCAGTGAAAAGTTATTCCTGGTTCCATAGGGGAAAAAGTTCTGAGCAATGGTGTAGATCCATCATTACTGAAGATAACAAAATTCTTAATAGTGTTGCAGAATATAGGGAACTAGTCACAAAATACTTCTCTTCAGCTTTTGGAAAGAAATAGGATGATTCACTTTCCTTACATGGAAGGGATGAAATACCTGTCTGTAATTAGTAGAGTGCTTACTAAAACAAAGTAGAAACTAAATATTATTAACAGGGAATAGAAGATTATATATAAAGAGACATGATGAATTAACGTCTAAGAGCTCTTGAAGTGACAGATGAGGATACATCTGTTTCATAAATTTTCCTCCCTTGTGCACCTTGAACTGCAGAGAAACTCCATCAGGCTGAAAGAACTGTGATCCAGATGGACAGAAAATATGCCTGGGTAAGCACCAAGTAGTCAGTCTAATATCAATGCAATAAAAGCAATTTTTAAAAAAAGGAAAGAGATGGGAATGTAATACTATTGACATGATTTTATTGAAAATATGCCCTCTCAAAAACAGCCTCAGTCCTGACTGTAATAGAGGACCAACTAAAAATACTCTTTATGTGTAAAAGTGTTCTCTGAAGTTTACAAATGAACAGGCTATGTACCATAAAGTATTAGTAAATTCCACATTAAGTAACAAGGATATGGTTTGTATTTCAAAATGTTATTTAAAAGCACAAAATGATTTGCGAATGAAGATATTTTCAGTGGGGTTTCACATGGATAAGTACAAACCCACATATTTTCCAGCATTTTTACTGATACCTTTGAAAGCTAAGCCTCTTAAGGACTAAATATAGGCTAGAACAAAGACTGTTAGAAAAAGTAACATAAATTAGAGGACATAAGCCCTGTTTTATCATGTAGTTAATTTACTAAGTTAGTCCTACTTGAAATAAATTTGTCCAAATATAACCAACAAATATATCTAATATAGAAATACATATATAAATATATATATATATATAAAGAAACAAAAATAAAAGCTTTTGGTGTTGATGCTTGAAAAGAGTACATTTGTAGTAAAAATGGCTGGGAAACTCATGTGGGTTTGGTGTGCTTAGACTGAGGAGAAAAAGAAGTAAAATGCAGACTAAAAATGTGGTTTCGGGAACTGAGGAACCTGGTATGAAAACATTGAAAGAAATTCTGTTGTCCGAAAATTATGGTGAAACACTGGGGCAAAACCCAAGACAGCCCCTAAAAAAGACAGCTGAGGAGAGGAAGAAATTTTTATAAGGGCTTTTAGTTTGTCAGAGAGAAAATAGGGAAGTTGCAATGTAGGGCCACTTTCATGGGACAAAATATTAGGTACTTAATGACCTTCATTTAAGAAGGAATGAAAAGAAGAGATTAGGAACTGAAAGACAGAGAAATCCACATGGGAAATAATGCACATAGTTTAATAGCTATTAAAATGAATAACCATTGGAATAAATTAGCACATGAATTGCTGAATCTTTAAGGTCCCTTTTAACCCAAACCATTGTAGGATTCTATGATCATCACATTTTTATGATTTGAAAAGCCTTGTGACCTATTCCTCCTCTAGATTTTTACATCTGTGGAAATACAATTGGTGCAGCCCTATTCTGACATTCTAGAAGTTCATAAAATATCAGTTTTATTTAAATGTTTGTGGATTTTTTTTTCACATTTAAACACTGTTAGTGTCTCAAGAGCATAATTTTGATTAAAAAAAGACTCCCTGAAAATATGGTTAAAAATACCTTGCATTTAATCAAACTAATCAAAATTGTAAGCCATTTTATACAAAAAAGCACAAAATATGAATGCACATCAGAACCTCTGAAATACATGAATGTATAATAAAGCACCCAGGTGCTTCCCAGCATAATGGTGCTCTGGGTGAGCTCTTCATCCTTCCCAGGCACAAGCTCCTGTCCTGTTTCCTGTGTCATTCCTAGTCATCTTTTCACCTCCATACTTTAGCAAGTATAGCTTAATCCTTAATCCTCCCAAGCACACTGGCATCGTGAAATGAAACACGTCTGAGATCTGTAGATGCTTTTACGAACTAATTAACGAAACTTTAAGGAAGAGAAGAGCAGACAGCAGAAATCTGGTTTGTTCCATGCTGCAGTAAGGTTTGCAATAAAAGAAGCAGTCAGATGGAACAAAAATGTTCCCCTGTAACCAAGCAATGCACATCTCTTCTGTCATCTACCATCGGCAATAATTCACATCAGAGCTCCACAGGGCTGCAGGATTAAAATAGGCTGGCAGAATTGTCCCTCTCCTCAGAAAGAGAGTTGGATACCCAGCACAGCAGGAGATGTGCCTTAGCATTTGTGGCTTACTTTGATTAACCCCATTGAAGGCATTTGTGCAGAAGGACAGGCTGAGACACTCGGGTTTGTTCAGCCTTAAAAGCAAAGCTCAAAAGGGGATCTTGCTGCTGTCTGCAGCTACCTAATGGAAAGGTCTAGAGAAGGTTCAGAGAGATCATTCTTAGAGATGCACAGAGAAAGAATGAGAGGCAAAACCCAGAAGGTCCAGCAAGAGCCAATCCTGACTAAAACCTGGAGCAAAAAAACCACCATGAGTATGATAAAATACCGGAACATGTTACCCAGAAAGGCTGCGGATCCTGACCCCTGGAGATACGAAGAACCTGACTAAGGAAGCCTAACTAACTAGCCTGGATCAGGTGGCCAACCTTTGAGCAGTAGGTTGGAATAGATGGTCTTCAGAGGTCCCTTCAAACCTGAATCACTCTGTGTTTCCATATAATTCATGGATAGTTTTCTGAGCATTCCCTATTGGCCTAACTCTGCTTCTGTTAACATCAGGTTATTGAATGCTCTTGGAAAACTCTATTCCCCAGAAAACAGTATTATAGGACCTTTAAGGAGCCAGCTTCATCACACTCTTTTTCTTTCTTTGTGCTTCAATAAAGTATTTATGTGTACTTTTCCTTCTGTTTACGTCAATATTTTCACCTAGAGACAATTATTTCCACAGTATTTAATTATGACATCGAGAGGTTGAAACTGTACCTTTCAAAAGCATCCTTGCTTCTCACTGACATCATTTCAGAGACCTGCTCCCCTGTACTATAACAAACACAAATTCATCATGTTTTAACAAGATTGTTAGCTTTTAATTTTGTTCTTTGACCACAACTTCATTCAGATTCTGATCACCTAGGAAGATTTAACAGCTTGAAGACCCAATATCACATTTCCTGCTATAAAGGAAGGACACTCCTTCCTGTTTTCTTTACTTTGCTAATCTGACAAGCCACTAACATCCCAAAATTTGGTGCAAGTGAAATGGCTCAAAGTATTTTCTGTTTCTCTTCTCCATAATTTTGAGGTTAAAAAAATAAGACAATTCTTGTATTGTTTGAGCTAACTTGAAGATATAATTTCCTTTTGTGGAAAAAAAAGAAAAAAAGAAAAAAAGAAAAAGAAAGAAAGAAATAAAATGGAGGAAATTCATAGAATCATAGCATGGTTTGGGTTGGAAGGGACCTTAAATTTCATCTAGTTCCAACTCTAATGCCATAGGCACAGGACCAGATTGCTCAGGGCCCCATCCAACCTGGCCTTGAACATTTCCAGGGCTAGGCCATCCACAAATTCTCTGGGCAACCTGCACCAGGGCCTCATCACCCTCACAGTAAAGAATTTCTTCCCAATACCCAATCTGAACCTGCCCTCATTCTGTTTCGAGTCATTATCTACTTTTACTATCACTACAAATCCTTATAAAAAGTTGCTCTCCAACTTTCTTGTAGCCTCTGTAGGTACTAGGAAGCTGTTGTGATGTCTCCCTGAAGCCTTCTCTTCTCTAGGCTGAACAACCCCAGCTCTCTCAGCCTCTCCTCATAGGAGAGAGTCTCCAGTCATCTTGTCTTCCTCGTGGCCTCCTCCAGACCTGCTCCAACAGGTCCACATCTTTCCTCTCCTGGGGAACCCAGAGCTGGATGCAGCCCTGCAGGTGGGGTCTCAGGGGGGCAGAGCAGAAAGGCAGAATCCCTTCCCTCACCCTGCTGCCCACACTGCTCTGGATGCAGCCCAGGGTGAGGTTGGGTCTCTGAGGTGCAAGTGCACATTGCCAGATCATGTTGAGCTTCTCATCAATCAACAAATCCTTCTCATCAGAAGAACTCTTAATCCATTCTCTGCCCAGCCTGCACATGAGCTTGTGATTTCAAATAACATTTTCATTGCTGTAACCAAATCCTATACTAAATCATATACAGGTTCAGAAACTCTCAGAAAAATGAGATACAAGTATATAAGTAGCAGCCAGATGCATTTTTAAATTTTTAGTTTATTTTTAAATTTTTTTTTTTTGTGGGAAGGATTTTTACTAAACTAAGTAAACACAAAATAGCAAGCTCTAAAAAACAAGTATGTGTTTAATGTAAAAATTAGCTTATAGTTATAGTTACAAAAATAGCTACAGGTTTTCACTCTTTATAAGCTTGCTAATCCTGAAGAAAAGAGATGAAATTTTTCCTCACTGTACACCTCCACATTCTGAAAATCAAGCTACAAGCTGCTAAGTGTGTACGGTCAGTTCTGAAAGTTGCAGAAACTGTAACAACCTTCACTTCTCATTTACTGATCACAGTAACCACCACTAATTTCTGGGGAATCACAGGATGCCAAACACTGCTTGTTGAAGTCTTTAAATAATCACAGTCAAATGTCTCTCCAAAAAAGCTCAGGATGCCTCTGAAGTGTAGTAGTCTGCAAAGATTATGACCAGCCCAGAGATGTAAGAGCTCAAATTACTCACGTTTGTTTCTGATTTGCGTAAGTACGAACATTTGCAGTTCCTGGACCTGCAAATGTTCACAGTCAACAAACACTAGCTGCAAATATGAAAGTTACTATGGCTGGAAATACACCGATATAACTCAGACCATGCACACAAGAGCGGAACCCCATTTCGCTAGGTCAGCCAACAGCTAAGGAATGAATTCCCAAAAGAACTGAGGTAGTCACACGCCTCACCAGATTTGCTTTTAAACATAGTTTCTCATATTACTTTAAATAATATGAGTATGTAGTAATATGCATGTACAGATAACTTTAAAAATCCAAGTGAAACACTTCCCTGCCCACACTGTTTTCATTCCAAAGGTAAGGTGAGAAGAACCATTGCTGGCATATGTTTGCTACAGTAATTAATGCAGAAAAGTGGTGACAAAAAAATAACCACTTTAAGGCTATATAAAATCAATAGCTCTATTTCAGAAGCTTTCTGCTTTGCCTGGTGATTGGATACCTCTTGTTATGCAATCCACGTCTCTGGTAAAGGAGACAAGCTCTGTGTTCAAGGTCAGGCTGGATGGGGCTCTGAGCACCCTGGTCTAGTGGCAGGTGTCCCTGTCCATGGCAGTGGGATGGAACTAGATGACTATAAGGTCTCCTAATCCCAACTATTCTATGATCTCATTGTTTTCTGTATCTTTTACACAGCTGAACAATCGTATTAAACCTTAATCAGAACATATAAGAATGAGTAATTTTTTTTCTAAATAGGATTCTGAGAGAATTCTTCCTACAACTATTGTCTGATAAACACTTGACTTCTGGATGGAGTGATTGATGGCACAGTCAGAATAGCACCATTTCTGCTAAAGCTTAGGGAAAAATGTTTTCAGGATTGCTGCTGCCACAATAGCTTTTTTGTTAGAACAGATCAGACAGATGAAAGACACAAGTCAATTCACAACAAAGGCAGGGCAACTTCTCATCTTCCTAAACACACCATGTAGACAGCACTTCAAATTACAATAATTTTCTCTTTTTTTTTGTTTTTAATTCTCTAGAAAGTCAGTTCACCACCATAAGATGACAAAATGAGTTTTTGATGGGAACTGCAGGAAGGACACTGCAGCTGCTTGATAACGTAAGAACAGAAAAGAAATTATGAATCCAACTTTTTAAAACAGTCTAGTAGCTCTATGGCCCAGCCACAATCTGAGACAAGTCTGGCACAACACATTAGGAGAAAATGTTAAAAAATCATGCATTGTCTCTACTCTTAAAGTTGAAAAAGTAGTCAGAGTCTAACGATGCAAGAAACCAGTCAGGTTTCTAAAAGCATTTAGGTAGATGTCTAACCTGAAATTAATGAGTGTTACTCAATACACCTATTTGGTAGATTATTGAACATTGCTTTAATTACATGAGAAGAAATCTTTGCAATCTGGTCTTTAGAAGCCTTATGTATTTTCACTCAAAGCTGAAGACATACTGCTAAAACCTTCAGTCATTTCTAGAAATGGAAAGGTTTCCTTATGGATGTTATGGTCTCATGCATGTTTTTGAAATTCTTAGCCAAAATCTACTAACTACAAATAGTTAAGATTGTTTTATTATGCCTAGGTAGGATTATTAATGCTTAGCAGAGTAAATTCTTTTCCACAGAACTAAATCTTGTGCTCAGGCTTGCATATCACATTTCAATTACTTCCATTTCCTTTTCTCTATCTTTGACAAATGAAACATTGTTTTACTGAAGTCTATCCAAAATTAATTTTCCCAGATCTTTGTTTTGATCAGCTTTTCCATGAGACAAACAAAACTGAAGTGGTATTATTAGGCTACAGTCCATCTTACTGATCATTATTGTTTCCCTTGTACTCTGTCTTCTGCCTTTATGCAAACGTGTCTAATCACATCTTGTACCTAAAATGTGACTGGTTTGTGAAGAAATGACATGTAGGTTCCGTACTTCTAAAAATCAACGTGGCAGAAAAATAATGTGTAATATAGGGCCACTGGGATAATACAGAGACATGACAACAAACAGCAGCCCCTGGTCTTTGGGAAGAGTGAGTGGATTTTGAAAAATTGATTTTATGTAGATTCGAGTGTGGGAATCTATATGAATAATGTGATGTATTTTATTCTGTCTTCTCATGTTCAGCTGAGTGGACGTTATCAAATATTGTGCAAATATTTAAGATAGTTTCACTCTAAGCAAAGTATCACATTGGAGAGCAACTAAGTGTTCATGCACTCTGAAAGTATCCCAGCTAAAACTAAACATCTGATGGGTTTGTAACAGACTGTGTCATTACCATCCAAAAGCTGCGAATGGGAACATCTTGTTGAATTTGTTTGTGATAGACTTGTTGATGGATTGTGAGAGCTGACTGAAAGAGATGATTTTTATTTGCTGAGTACAGTTTGTACCTGCATGTGGAATACCAATGGCCATCTGACCTGACCAAAGCCCAGACAGATTGATCTACGACCCTGAGGCCCTGCAAGTGCTTGGTGGCCTCTGGAAGATGTTATGTTCTGCAGCATCCTTTTGTAACTAGTTTTGAAGATTAAGGATGAATCCCACCAGCCCACCTTGCTTGCCAGAAAGATCATGCCTGTTAAGTATTTCAAATTCAGAGAAACCTAGATTCTTATTGCAAAACACAATTCACATATTAAGAGCATTCACATTCCCCCCCAAACAAAGAGGTTTGATCCCAAACCAGAGTGAGTCAGGCAGCATCAGATGGGGGGCTGGAGATGTCTGAGCCTTTGTTCCATGGAGGAGAGGCTGATACAATAGTTGGCTTTTTTGTTTTTTTTAATGCTGAAGCACAACCTAGAGTGTATATGGAAAGTGTGTTTCCATAGGAACCACACAGCTGAAATGAGTACAAGAAGTGAAGTGCTGAGGGGAGAGAAGCATTTAATGAAAGGGGGTAAACACTGAATACTACTGCTGATGAAAAGCCACTGGGTCTGTAAGACATTAGCCAGGTGTTAATAAGGTGCTTAAATTCAAAAAAACATAGCAGAAAAGGCACATAATCCAGAGACTAACTGGTAGGGAAAGAGGCAATTGTGTCAGAACCAAACAAAACAAAAATATAGTCAACTTTCAGCATATTCTGCTAACAAAGTACCAACAAAAAAGTAGAATAACATCAATTTTCTGCACCTGGCTCCAAAATAAGATGACATGTAGGCTTTACAACACAAGCCAAAAGAAAAAAACAACAGAGTAATACTGTTAGTTTTATTTTTCTTGCAACAACAATTAAAATATCAATTCCAAAACCATCTATAAATAAGGTAGTTTCCAGAATTCAGTCACCTAGTCTACACAATGAGCAGTATGGAAGGACCATAGAGAGCTGGAGCATGTCAAACCAGGGATATATTCCTTTGGTCTCTATTCCTTTATGATCTGAAAAATGGAGAGTGTTGCCCTCTACCTCAATTGCAGCAACAAAGAAAAAGCCACTTCTAGAACCTTGTTATCATCAATAACCTCATTACTACAGTGAATAGCTCCAGGCTGGCTAAAGTAGAGACCTGCTGTGCTATAAATTACACACCTAGAGAAGAGCTGCTCCCTCCTTAGAGATAAACAGACGAAAAAGGCACAGGCTGTGGAGAGGGCGTAACAGGCAGAAAAAAGTATCAACTGTCTTGGTATCTCTTGTGCAGAGAGTTGATTAATGGGCAGAGAAGTGTAGGTACATCGGGCCCTTCAAGGGATAAGGAGGAATCAGGTGAGGATTAAATGGGAAGGCAAACAATCCTGGGGCAAAAATGAAGCACAAAGATGAGACAGGGGAGAGGGTAAGAGGTGAAGACACTCAGAACCTCAAGACCTGCAGGGGACTGAGTTGTCCACATGGTGCTCAGGCACACTGATGAGATGGAGTTCCCAGCTCCTTCCTCTGTGAGATTAATGAGCATGCAGAAATAATCCTTTATTCTTAGCTTGCAGCAAAGAAAACCTCCAGACAGAATATTGGTTGATATATATGCAATAATGTAAGGGTGGGTTACATAGTTTTGATTTATTCTTTCTATCATAAAAGAAATTCTAGAACAACAACTACAAAATGTACTGCAAAATATAAATCCTATTTTTTTTTTCTTTGGCAGCAATAGATATACCAATAAAACTGTCAAGATTAAATCAGATTTTATAAATTCATTTTAAATATGAGCGCTTTTTAAAAACTGAAATCTAGAAGCTAAATCTGACATTTATTTATTTATTTCTCTGGCAAAAGTTTTAGATCACAATCTGCTAAATAAATGCTAAGTAAAACCTGAAGTCATACTGTCTACTTTTACTACAATTTTATGTATAATAAATAATAATATATAATATACCAATGTAATATAAATATATAATATTATAATGGATATAATTTTATTCGATATCATTTTATGTTCACATGTTGCTGAATCACAAAACTTGAATCTGTCAATAATATCAAATATGTTGATATATTTGACAAGCTATAAAAATGGTTATGTATTTAAGTCTATGCATAAAGTGAAGAATCCGAATAACTTATTAAACTGTGTATTATCATTAAACTATGTGAGATGCAAATAAAAAGATTCTCTACAGTTTAAGAAGTCCATAAAGCTGACTCAGGACAGGACAGTAAGGGAGGAGCAAATAAAAGGATTACACAGGCCTTAAATAGTTATGTTGGCTGCTCAAATTTTCAAGGCAACTATCCATTTAAAGTCACAGGCTTTTGGCAATTTACAAACACAAACCATCTGCTCTTCAATTTCCAGAAATCAACTACATTGAAACGACACCCAAAGCCCACAGGAAATGATACAAAGCAAAATGAGGTAGCCTCAGCTAGGAACATCAGCAAGGAAAAAGGTCACAGCGAGGAACAAGCATAGTTTCTGCACTTCAAGGAATCCTTTCAGCTTCCTACAATAAGGACATAAGAAGCTTTTTCTCAATAATTTCTGTGATTTGGAAGGCCTGCAACTGTATCTCAGTAGCAAAACGTTGTCAGTTTATCGGCATCCCACATGGGAGATATTTTCTCACTTTATTAATTTCTCTTTTAAAAATCTATCCTTCAAACTACTGTTGGCACTTCCTTAAACCTGGGATAGTATTTAAAACAATAATGAAGTAACTCAGTCTTGGTAAACTAATTCCCATAGTTTTTTTTGAATTAACATTACTGGCTGAACTTTCTAAAATAATTGAAACTAGAAAAGGAGAATGTTAGTAGCCCTTTATTCCAGAAAGCTGCTTCATCATAGAAGTGTCTCCCAAACATTTACCAGAAATGAACCAGTCAGAATAAGCTGCCTTAGGGTGCCTCTTAAACTGTATCTTTATCTGTTACTATCCATCCATTCTAACATTTTTTTCCCCCTGTACCTTTATGGAAAGAATTTACATTTGCATGTTTGCTTTGATCACAGCAAAAGGTCATTGACCTGCATGAAAAAGAAACAAGCCCCGTAGGGCAGAAAAAAGTCATGACTGCCACACAGATACCAATGTAATTCATTGTGATTAATGCTATTATCATGAATCCCATGGGAAGGGATAATGCATTGCCACTTCTTACAAAGCACTGCCTGCAGCAAAATTTTTAGCATTTAAGTTAATACAGCACACATCAGTGTACTCCACAGGTCCCTTATCAAAATCCACTCCCCACTGGAAAATACAAGTTACACAGGAGACCCCAGAGATCTTCGGAAGAAGAAAGCCACTCAGAGTCAAAACCAACAGCAGGAGGATTCTGTAAGAAAACTCAAGTATTAATTGAGACTACAGTGTGGTATAACTGGAGCTGTGTTCCTCCTGCAACTAAATACCTGCATTAATATAAAAAAAATACCCACCAGTCAGATTTCCCTCCTGATCTCCTGTAGGCAAGCACTGGTGTATCACTAGAAGAGCAGTCCCATGCAAAACCCTTGCTGCTCCAGCACTGCACCACTGAAGTACCCAAATGTTTCTCTAGTGGAAGTTTAGCACAGCAGTCCTTTACAACAGCAACCCTGGTCAAGGGGAAATCACAAAAACATCACAGAATCACAGAGAGGCTTGATGCTGTAAAGGACAAAGATCATCCCATCCCAATCCCCTGCCATGGGGATTGGACATCCTCCCCTAGACAAGGTTTCTCAGAGCCCCATCATCCAACCTGGCCTTGAACACTTTCACAACGTTTCTGGGCAACCTGCTCCAGTGCCTTACCACCCACAGCTCAGGCTCTTCTGGTTCCAGTCAGAATGAGTTTGTGCCATTGGGGATCTCATATATATGAGTCCTGAGTTTAAATATCCTTTCACATACCAAAGTTGTATCTGACTGGACAGATAATAAACTATGCTGACCTTTTCCAATCTCTTAAACTGTCCAGTTAGGATTTCTGCTTCTTAGGAAAGGTTTTGTCTAAACAGATGCTTTGATTCAAATTGGTGAATTAAATAAAAGAAAATCACAATGTAACAATTGCTGTGCTTCCCTGACACAACACGAGTAGTTATTGCACTTCTACATGGATGCTGATTATGGGTTCAGCCAGCAACTATTTCATAGGCTTATAAATCATCATGAGTGTTCATAGCACAGCTTGAGTGTGCAAAAACAATTATGCTCTTAGTATCTTCTACCACCATGGTCTGATTTTATGACCTTCTAACTTGGAAACTGAGAAGAGTCACATTAAAAACTGCATTTCCTCAGAAGAAATAGAAATGGCTTTCCCATGGTGCTGAGTATTGAAAATGCAGAGATTTTTACTCTGACAGTGATGTTTGCAAAACCACTAGGAAGAGGAAAGATGAATATAGTATTTGGACCTATTTTTTATTAAAGCCATGGAGAAAACAGGGAGAAAATATAGGTGCAGAACAGATGAAGCATTGTGAATCCTAAGATCTTCCTTGAGCATACATGCACAGATCAAAACCTTGCAAGCAGAGACACAAACCATTTCAGGAATATCTCACCAGCCTCTCTGACCACCAGCTATCTTCTCTCTTGCAGGCAGACCCCTACTTCCTCTCAAGTGCTCCAGCCAGATGTGAAACAGCTTCTGAAGTACCAGCTACTCGTAGTTCTGCTGCATTTGGGTATCCATTACTGCAGCTAACTGCAAGCATTATTTGCCTGTCTACAGTGCTCTGCTAGTCCTCCTGCACAGATTTTGCATTGCAGCTTGCTGCTATCCACTTGTTTTGGGGTTGCCATCGCAGCCAGTATGACCTTGCCCTCTGTCCCGGTGTGCTCCCATACCCTAAGGCACACTAGCACTGATCCTCCACTGTTACAAGACAAGCTACTGAAACAGCCACTAAAAACAACCAATTATGTATTTTTAATTTTATTTTATTTTTCTAAATAGATTCAGTTTTCTTCTGGATTTGCTCCTTGGACTGCTTCCAATGGTATCCCTCTGCCCAAAAGCAGTTGTTCTGGCATCACCAGGGCAATTCATTGAATAAGCCTTGGATGTGCTTCAGAATCAGTACAAATGCACTAAGTAGGTGCTTATCCCTCTGCTGTTCACAAAAGGAAATTAGATAACTAATTTAGCTATACTTTATATAGCTAAAATTAGGTGAGACTGATATTATCCTTTGAGTTCCTTTCTTTCTGTCACTGTTGCTAATTCTTCATGTAACAGAGAAACTTATAAGAAAGCAATATATTTTCACCAAAAGACTCAATTTCAGTTAGTTAAAATAATCTCATTTTAAAAATCCCTTAAAATCCTGATCTGTTTTAACTGGGAATTATCTTCTTTATTATGGTTTTCCAATATTTTGATCTTCAGCTGTAATTATTAAGCGGCTTCTCATTAACTTCCCTTCCCAGTTTTTGGTCTCAACAGCAGTCAGAATAAAACTTATTTCCCAGAAGGATCTAGTAACTAGTACAGATTAGGAGAGTTTCTATGGAAAAGGCAATCCTGTTTCTGAAATGAATAACAATTTTGCAAATTTGAAAACAATCACTGTATTTCCGAGGGCTGGTTTTCCTCCAAGAAACAAAATTAATGAGAAACACAGTAATTAGCAATCATGAAAGGATTAATTTCATGAAATGACAAAATATGAATGCAGGTGAACAATGCAGGATGCTTTGCAGTGCCATATACTGGCACAGTGTAAAGTGTGGGGGGAGAACTCCCATTGTCAGCAGTTTCTCATTGATGTACTTCCCTGTTAAGATTTAACATCTTATAACTCTGATTCATTTAAGGTTTTGCTGATAGGTACCAGGCTCTAGGCAAGCTTAATGGTGAGAAATGAAAGAGGGAAATCACCATCACTGATGAACACAAACAGGAAGTCAGAAATCGATGACAATGTTCCTAACAGTGGATTACAGCCTCCATCTGCCACGCTGGACCAGCCCCCGGCTGGCCTCCGCCTGCTCCTGCTGTTTGTTTCCTATCGGCTCGTAGGAAAGGAGCTTTTAAACAAAGAGTTCAGGTGCAGGAGAGGAAAGGGCTGGGACCCTGGGGGGATTTTCATGTCTGGCAGAGATACAGAGAAAGCTTCAAGATCTGCATCTCTGATCTCTCACTGTGTCTCTTGGAGAAGAGCTGCAACCCCCATATGCTTTCCCCCTTTCCCCTTTTGCTCCTCTCTATCTGTTTTGCTACATCATAACTTAATATTTAGGTTATTGTCTTTCTTATTTTGTTCCTGTTCATATTCTTTCTTTAGGGCTTAGTACTGCTAAAAAAGCAGGAAAGTACTTCCCTTTCCTACAAAGAAGCACACAGAGCTTTGCCACAATTGCCTCTCCCATAATGTCCAAATGAGACAGATTCCCCAGTTTCACATGATACTCATCAGCTTTTAATCTCAAAACACCTCCTAAAATTAGTCCTTTCCTCATATCCTGTACAAGTATGTCTGCTTAACCTTTATCTCCCTTTAAACAAGGGCTAACTGAATTTTGAACAAAAGAAAGGATTCAAAGAAAGAAGTAATTCTATCAGTTATATTCACATTGAAGTTTTTACTATTTCCTTATTTTCTTGAAGTTACAGGTAATTATTTTTTTATACAAGTGAGTCAAAGGACAACTTTAGTTTGCTAAACCTTCACACCTCACTTTACTATCATCTGTAAACTAGTTTAGGTGGATGCAGAAATGCAACACATGCATGGAAAATTATGGTCTGATTCAAATCTTGAATCAAGAAACTTTTACCTTCTTGACTGAGTCATAACCTAACATAAAGAACAATGTGCACTTTCTGATTTGCCAGAAATAATTATTCCTACCCTCTTTTCCCCTAGGGTTTATTCATAACTCACAATCATTGCCTAATTGCAGTAAACAAACAAAACCCAGACTCACCGAGACTAAGAGCACAGAACCATTAGCAGGGATACTTCAAAAGTACTTGCTAGTGATACAAAAATAAGATTTAGCAGTGGAATAGACAGTGATGACTCAGTGTCTTTCAAAGAGTCAGTCTGCAATTACAATCTCTATGCTTAGAATGAATGGGGGCAAAAAAAAAAAGAAAAAGAGGACTGGCAATAGTCCAGCCTGTCGATCCAATCCTGTGTCAGTCCCATTAAACTCAGCTTGATGGCCACGCTAGATGATAGGAAATGGAACAATTTCTTGTGGGAACTTCTCCCACAAGTGCACTTGACAACATCTCCCTGTGTCTCACTGATGTCTCTGCAAAAAAAAATTTGACCAAGCCTAAAGTGAAGTTAGGCTGTCAGAATCTCTCTGCTGATGATCATAGAGGCATCATTTTTATGTTATAATAATGGACTATAGGAATGTTATCTAAAATAGAAGGATTCTATGACTTTGTGAAATCTTCTCTTTTCCCAAGGTGCCTATGCAACATCATGCTGCCTTTAACTGATGCTCTGATTAGTCACTCCATTCTCTGAGGAGGCAGCTCTGAGTCTCTCTGCTTATTACTAGAGTAACTTTAAGATTTGTGAGCAGAATCAACAGGAAACTTTAAATTAGTAATCAGAAACAGAATGGCTGCTAATGTGAGAGCAAAAAAATTTTGTTTTCAGTTAGTCAGAATTTGATGTCTCGCAAAATTGTAGCTACAGATTTAGGAGATGCACTAGCTACATATTTAGAAGAACATTATTTTAAAGGTGACTGAACAGCCTCTCTATAGTAACAGACCAAAAAGCTTAAATCTGTTCTGTTGTAGAGTGGTGACTCTGCCTTTTCTTATTCTCTGCTTCTCAATTGTAGAGAGACAAATCTGGAAGACAGGGTATAAAAGCAAGAGACAGATGCATTACTTCTTGCTTTGGTTCTCTGTGACTTTCCGTGGCAGGCTGGTTTAGCCAAAGAACCCATTTCTGTATCCTTTGTCTTTCCAAAGCTATACAAGGGGAATCCAGTACCTATAGCTGCCCAGCAGAGAAGAAACCATATGCTGACAGATCTCAGATGGCTTTGTTACTGTCTCCACACAGCTTTCTGAATTCAGTTTTCTCTCTTTACAGTCCCTGAGAGCTCATTAGGGGACTACAAAACAGGAAACATGTTTTGAGTGTGAAGTCACACTAAAGACAAATTCCAAATTGAATTAATTATCAATATACTGACAGTGAATGAGTCAAGGCTTCTAAGAATTTGGACTTTCGGTCACACAAAATGCCATCTTTGTATTCTAGTTCACGGTTGCTGTATGGAGCAGTGTTATTTGCAGTTATCAAATGTTATGATCACCATGGCAACTCCCCACTCAGTTTTTCTACTATTTTGCTTGTGAATCTGTTAGAGGTACAGTTTTAAGGCACAATTCTGCAAAAGTCTGAGCAATTTTGACATCCTTCTTGCACTCAGGAAGTGGATGTTCTCAGCACTTCAAGAGAGCAGATCAGCCCCTTGTAAAGGAAGTCATCCTGCACTACTTTGTATTCAGAAAGATCCTGTTGCAAGTTCAGCCAGAGTAAGGAACCAGAAGTAGTCATTTGTACACACAGGTAACTTCACTATCCATTTCCAGCAGCCCCAAATGCCCCAAACAGCATGGCATTAAGCCCCCTCTTAGAGATAGTAAATTAATGTAATGTATTTATTTTTTAAAAGGCCATTAGATTCTCTTTCACTCCTAAAATTTTCTCCTGTAGCGTGAAGGATGTCATTCTTCCTTCTGCCCATCACTCTGTCATGGGAAGAGCAGCTGTGAAGAAGGCTGAGGAGTATTTTGCTCTGAGTGCATAGTACTTTCTCATTTGTAGCAATTCACAGTCAGAGCACTCTAGTACTGGACTGACCTGTCATAATTTAGCTTCTCTGATTTCCTATTTGTGGTACGAAAAGAGAAGAAACTAATGATTTAAAAGACACTAAATTAAGACCTCAGGCCAAGTCTGTCCAGTTTGATTATCACTTCTTCTAGGGAGACAGACTTCATAAACTGTGCCCTGAGCTCCATGTCTAAGCCAACACTCCTTCAGGATCCATCTGTAGGGCAGAGAAGTGTGTCACCCACATATTCTTGTGCAACCTGCTCATGCACCACTAGTAGAGGCAGCATGTGCTTTAGTGCAGGTTGTGCCAGCTTACCTGGAAAATCCCAGGAAACCCAGGTGAGAAGTTGGCAGCAAACCTTACAGTTGAACCAAATGTATTCATGCAGGATTCTGAGTACACTTGGATCAGGTGTTACCTGAATGGCTATTTTTGCTTATTGCCTTCCACATTTTACCCCTGGGAACTAAAGAGCAGAAACTTCTCCATGGAAGATTTCTCCACCCCATACTTGGTAGGATAGAACCTTCACTTTTTAAACATAAAAGTAAATGCAACTCATCTGGTCTGTAATTACATTCTATCTTTTTGTTGTTTTCCCACAATAGTGAGGAACTCTCTTCTAGCTTATGTTTGTTTTTAAACCTACAGCAGCATCCAAAATGAGGTAATGGGCAAGACTATATTGTTTTAATATGATTAACCACAGACAGCTCCAAAATACTAAGCAAATCTTCTACAGAACTGAAATTTAGATGTTGTCAGATTAAGTCACCCAGCCACCACTGAAGATTGCTACTTCCTAAGTTGCTTGGGAATTTCATAAAATATAATGTCTAAAGCCTTCCTTTAGACAAGAGAAAGATGTAGCTTTTCAAACTTGGAGCAGTGATGAGAAATTGCTGCATGTAACCATTTACCAATCTTTCTGAAAAATCATGATCTTATGTATTTCACAAATATGGTGTATCTTGGTCCAAATGGATTTTGTTAGGAAAAGTAATTTAATCCAACACAGATGCTAGAATCCAACACCAAGCAGAACATCCAACGTGTTTACGTGGTGGAATAATGAGTTGATGCATTCAAAAACAGATGAATAATTAAGACGACAAAATTTGTGGTATCAAGTTAGAATACTGATTTAGGTTTAATGGTGTACCCTTAAAAATACCAGCTGGGACATTCATTCCAAAAAGTGTACTTGCCCAGTTTTTAGCAGAAAGGCATCAAAATGCAGCTCAAAAACCAATAATACTATATATCAAGAGAAAAGCTCTGGATACCTTGCCAGACACCTAAATGTTTGAAATAGGAAATTTCCACTCTGTTACAAGCTGATCAGTAACCTTACTGCAAAATGGTACTTAAAACACTTGAAAAACAGCACACTCTGCCTTATCTGCTAGAAAACTGGCAATCTCACTTCCTCAGCCCTGTTTCATCAATCGATTAAAACTTGGAGGCTTCTGGTAATGGAAAGCAAAAAAAAAGGACAAATAAATGGTGCTATAACAGCTGAAATCCCAGCCTTTCCAGTGAGGTACAACTACATACTGGGCTGTGCTATTAAAAGTATAACAAGAGGGTTAAGAGGAATTAATCCCTGCTATGCTGTATCAGGAGGCTACACTGGAATTCTGTCCAATGCAGAAGTACATTAATAAACTTCAAAGCATCTGGCTGAGGGAAAGAGAACTTGCTGTGCAAGGAGAGGTCGAAGGGGCTGGGTTAGTTTGATCTGGAGGAGAGGTCTGACTGCTTTCTTCTGCCACCTACTAAGTGGGTAGAGAGAAGTCAAACTCTTGGAGTTAATCAATGACAGGACAAGAGGCAATGGACACAAGCTTCAGCAACGAAAATTCTAGTTAAACACAAGGAAAAATGTAGTTAGTGCAGTCAAAAAAGGAATGGGTTGTGTAATTTCCACCCTTGGAGGTCTCTGAGATCACCTGGATAAGCCCCTGAGCAGCCTCATGTAAATTAAAAGGTAAGGGCTTTGAGCAAGAAGGTCCCCTTCCAGTGTAATTATTCTGATTCTTCAAAAGCAAGATTTCAGCTGGAGTGAGTTAACTGAGCTGATTTCTTACCTCCTGGTTCTGTTGGAGAAAGACTGTCACTTCTGCAAGGCAAAACCAGTACCAGTTGTGAGCAAACTCATAAAGAACACGGTTTGACCTGAATGTTTTCCTGGATGACAAACACAGTGCATGCTCCTTTGATGGAGATATTAAAATTTGCTGGCTGCTGTAAGAACAAAGTGTACTTCTGCAGCAGTCAAATCATGGTTTTGATTGTGCTTTCAGTATGGTACCAGCAGGGACATGAATTTACAGGATTTTTTAAAATTTAGTATCTATTCGTTCAAGGAATTAGAACAAGAAAAATGATGAGTAAAAATGTCAAGATTACTATGTTTAGAAAAACAGTACTTTATCATGGCACACAGCAACTAACCTAATAAGCAACTATAATCTTGTGAAGATTTTTCTTGAAAAGGGCACTTATGTTTTCTTGTATAAGTGTTATTTGAGTGGCTAAAATAATGTTGTGGAACAGGACGCCTGAATTTTCTTTCTATTTCTTTTGCTGAATTTGTGCAAGTCACAGTCCTGTCCTCTGTCTTTATATAATAACAATTCTGCAAGCTTCTTATAAAATTTCATTGCTCAGTTTTTAGAAGTCTTTGAAATGCTCAGTTAAAAATTGTTAAGTGAATATTTAAGCAGTATGGTTATTACAGCAAATGCCTATTTACTTTCAAGAAATATATTTACCAGTTATTTACTGCACTTTTGTCCATTCCATGGACATCCTTATTCCATGTGAATAGAACACAGCTATTACACATGCATATGCATGCACTAAGCCATTGAAAATTTACTGGATGCTTCAGAGGTCTGAACACTGCAATTCTTGTTACTTTAAATAGGATTTCTTTTTCAGCTTAAACTGAGAAATATTTTAACTTTAGGGCAGACTATATTTGATGGGAGACCCCCCACCCCCATAATTCAAAGGAATGAAAACAGTTTCAAACTGGATCAGAATACAATACATTAAATTCTAACTTTCTTCCAGCTAATTATATTGCCACAGATGGAGGTATGCAATTTACTGAGCATCTGTGCATAGAAAAATTTTGGACAATGTGGGTGGTGCAAGTTTTAAACCATACACACTTTGTGACTGAAGCAAAGCAAAGAGAGCCATTGATGAGAGTTATTTTGTGATTTCAAACAAACCTGGAGTACTGCATCTCATAGTGCAACTAAGTGTATAAAAACACAGTGGAAAGTGCAAACCTGCTTTCTTAGTGGGAATTACACAAACAAATGTGTCATTTAGGTATAATTCTGCTCCTTTGGTGTAAATCAAAGACAGACTTAAAAAAAAAAAAAAATGTAGATAAAACCAGGTGAGAAGCTGAGCTGGTCAAGGAGCAGAAAAACCTTTTCCCAAAGAGCATGCCTTCTTTAGAACATGGACTCTTCTTGGCATCTTTGCTCTCTCCTAGACTGCACTGCTCACAGTTAGCTTACAACTGCAGCTTTGCCAGCTTAACTTTTCAGCTGGGGAGCTGCCACCAAAAGATTATCATCTGATCTGCAGGCAATCCTTCCTTCAGTTAGCCCCCACTGGCTGGACCTGCTGTGACTCAGGCATTCCCATAAAACTTGAGAGGCAAGGAAAGAAAGAAATCCGCCATCAAACATGCCCAAACACAACTATCTGGTATCTAAATCTCTGACTTCCATTGTGACAGTGGCACAACTACAGGCTACTAAATCTATGCACCTGATAAAATGAGCTCAGAGGATGCTCTGGAGCACTGGAATTTTGAGTAGTATTTAATGTGAGCAGATGTTCAGCCCCCTAAAAATTTACTTCAGTGATATGGTAGGTGTGATGAAAACTAAATCCAAGGAGGGGAAAACACCCCTTGCACCAGCAAATGTGTTTTTTTATGAGGAAAGAGAGAGTAAACACCTTCTCAACCAACCAACTAGTGCTTGTGCTACAGATTTTCTGCTGCTGTATATGCTGCTGCTGGCTTTATACCTGCTGTGAGAAAAGATATCTGATCTGGCATAAAGTTAGGACTCAGGCAAGAGGGTGCTGTATGAACACAAAATCAGTCAAATTTACAACAGAATCAGCAGCCTGGGCCTACAGGGCATCAGCATTTTACATCATCTTGCAGTAGGGGGTTGGTCCAGAGCCCTACTGATTGATTCCATCAAGCCACAACCCTTGAGGCAACACAGTGCCATAGACACAGTACCCTCTTTGCTCAGGGTAGACACTGAACCATTCTGAATTCCCACAGGAATGAATAATTTCCTTGACTGCTCTTAGGAAACAGGACTTCCATGAGAGTCATGTCTGTGAAGAAAATAAGGACAACTTAGCTGAAAGCAGGAAGGTTGATGCCATTCATTTACTTGTAACAGTAGGAAACTACCACTATATTTATGCACAATAAGTCATGCTGAGAGTGCTTCCCATCTGCTTCCATGACAAACGTGCTTCTGCATGCCATTTCTGCCTTCGTTTATGCACTCAGTAAACTGAGCTTCAGTAAAAGGTTAGTGGGTCCGAGAACAAAGAGTGTCTAGCAGCCAACAAATCTCGTCTCTTGTACCAAAGTGTTTCATGATTTTCATGGTCAGATGAGTTTCCATTGTCCCTCTTCTTGAGGTTCACTTTTTTCTATAGTGGCAGGTTTTTGCCTCCTCATTTGCCTCATCCCCCACCACAGTTCAGTCTTGGTAACTATGGGTATCACTTTACTCAGTGCTGAGAAAGAGAGGGATCAAGATCTGAAGCACAGAAAAGCCAGCTGTAAGGAGTAATAATTGTGGTCCTCCTTCTCCCTCACACAGACACTATTTATCTCCCTTATCAGCAAGAGTACAAAAGCAATTTTGCAGTTTTTTTTCACTGTTTTCTATCCTGGTCCCATTCTGATTGCCACTCTTTTCCAAATTTACTCTTTTAGTATCTTGGATGCTCCCCTGTACCATCCCCTTCTCTGTGGAGTAGCAGAACTGAATCTTGCTGTCCTTCTCAGAAACCCTTTGCTGCCTCTGGAGATGGACACAAGCTAAATAAAGATTAATTACATAATGAGCTTGGTGAGGAAAAAGCAACAATATACAGGATATACAGCTGACCTGTTGTCAAAATCAAACCATTAATTCCATAAAATTGCCTGAACAACTCTTCCCATTAGTTGGCAAATACAAAGCTACACAGTGATCACAAAATCTGTTCACTGAACCATATCAAGTACAAACAAATTCATAAACATTGTCATCTGACTGCAAACATTTCATGAAGAGAGGAAAAGCAAGTCATATTTTTTCCTACTAAATTGTTTACCAGTAGAATTCTGTGATAATGCAGCTATAGAAGCAATACAGAACATCTTTTATTTTAAGAAAATTAGATCTGAGTCCATCCAAGGTTATTGTATTAATCAAATGAGATAAATAATTTAAAGGCTTACCCGAGCCTTTAATCAATGAAGGTACAAAATTTCAAGTGCTCTGTATACACCTGTGGTTATACACATAATGGGTGAAACCACTCTGTATCTGGTCAGAGCACAGCCTTTTTGAAGGTGGTTAGTTTTCTCTATATGATATTTGATTAAAAGCACCTAATTTTCTTCCCTCCCTAGAGTCCACAAATAAAAGCAGCATGATGGTAACTCACATGAAATGGAGTCCATGCTGCATAGCAACCATTTTTAAATATGACTATACTTTCAAGAACTTTTAGATAGCTTTACAAATTCTAAAGAGGAAAAAGTAGTTTTTCACTGTGGATTATTTAACTAGTTAACTGTCATGCCTATACTAACCATTTTCTTGAGGTGATATGTAGCCCATATTTTCACATCTCAGTGCCCAATTTAGATGAAAATATTTCTGAAGATCTCTGCTAAGATAGTGGTACTTATTATTACACATCCTGACGTTTGAAAACTGCCTCTGACATAGATGCTTCTATGAAGGGTGTCTACCTTTGAAATAAGCACTAATTTCCAAACCAAACCTCCCCTAGTGCAACTTGAGGCCATTTTCTCTCCTCCTGTCACTTGTTACCTGGGAGAAGAGACTGACATGCTCCCCACTACAGCTTCCTCCAGGCTGTAGTGGTGAATGGTAAGGTCTCCTCTCTGCCTCCTTTTCTCCAGGATAAACACCGGGAAGACTCCTGGCTGAAAGGTTGGGAAAAAATGCAAATCGTATTCTCTGAAACATCACAATGTAATCAGTGAACAGATGCAGTCAAGTCCAAAGGTCTTGTGTCAAACAATCCTTTATTAAAGAAAAGGATGATGCTGATGCTACATCAGCATCTGAAATGTAAGAAAAGAGACAAAACTGTTGGTCAAAGAGCACTGGTGGAAGCAAGAGATAAATTGCAGGAGGAATCGATCTGAAAGGCACTATCAATTACACTGAATCTAAAACTAATGAAATCCAGACACATACATAAATATTTTAGTTTCAGTCATATGTCTATTTAAAAGCAAAGGAAAAGCATTGGAGTCAACAAATTTTAGCTAGAAAACAGCTTCTAGCATGAGTTTTCTGAAAGACCTGCCTCTGCTGAAATTATTTGCATTAGGATAAATTACACCACTCCTTCTCTGCACTGTTTAGCCACACCTGGAATATCGTGCCCAGATTTAACCCTTCTCCAGACCAACAGGGGTACTATGAAAATAAACAGAGTCTAGACCAAAGCCATGAAAATGATTAGAGTCTGGAGGACCTGGTAAAGAAATGTTGAAGGAATTAGCTTTGTTCAGCCTAGAGAAAAGGTGGCTTGGGAGCATCTAGTTACTGATTTCCAATGCTTGAAAATTTGTTACAGAGAAAATGGAGGTGTTCCCTTCAAGAGATGAGCTGTGACATGACAAGAGGCAAGGAACAAGACTTGCTCTGAGGTAGATTCCGTCTGGATGTAAGAGAAGAATTCATCACCATGAGAGCAATTAACATTGGAAGAGATTGCCCTGAAATGTGGTGGAATCAGCCTCGCTGAAAATATACAAGTCTTGACCTGACTTTAGCCACAGAATTGCATCAAATGATGTCCCTTCCAGCATGACCTCTTTTGTGATTCTGGGGTTATAGCTGTGTAGTTATACAGAAGAACAGAAGAAACAACTGATGGCATAATACAGCAGAGTCATTCTTTAATAGTCTGATCCAGACTTTATGAAGGCTGTGCTCCACACCTTTCAAAACAGACTATTAGTAATCAAAGATTTGATGATATTTCAACAGAAGGGAAAACCTGAATAATTGTAAAGGGGTTTCAGGAATAAAACTGTTAACAAAGTGACTATTCATCTATCACCAGAAAAAAACTTTTTATTTTGAGAGCTACTGTTACTCAGACTATTTCTTTAATTTCTTCTATGCATTGTATAGCTTAAAAGGACTGGAAACTTTACCGCCACAGCCACTCTAAGTAAAAAGAAATACCGAAGACTGATCTTTGGAGAATACCAAAACAGGTGGTAATATATTAAAATAAAGATTGCCAAGGCTTAATGACACAACAAACAGCATTAGAAATCATCTGTACTGCTGATAATTCTGTGTGCTTTTAATTTTGCAACTAATGATTTTAGACAATTGAGTCAAATACCTTTGAGAGGTATGAAGAAACAACATTAACTTACTTAAATTCATCAAGGATAGAAAAAAGAAGAGAGATTCATGTGAGCACTTCAGACCTAATGCGTGGATAATAAGCAAATTGCTCTCCCTTCTATATGGGTTTATATAGAGGGAAAATGTGCTTTCAATGTGTTAAACTACAACTGTGTCATCAGAATCATTCCATAGTGACACAACAATAATCTATACAGGGAAAATGTTCTCATTTTCTCTGTAATTCTGTGAAAAAAATAAAGGGAGACCCAGCACCACCCCCAACAGATGTCTGTGGGCAAAGGACAGTTCTTGCAGGTTTCTTTTTACAGACCTGAATCAGTGACAATTCCCATGCCTGGGCTGCACATAGGAATCCTCTTTTTACACCCATCAGCAGTGTTGATGCTGTCAAGTTATATCAGACAGCAGTATGTGGGAAAGATATAATGCATCCTCTGGGAGCTGTCAGTTACCAAGCAGTTTTCCTTAAACCCTTCATTTCCCTGAAAACTGTGGTCTAAAGAAACAAAACTGAAATCACAAGTCCCAAATTTCACTTCTGCTAGCGTTACTCACACAGCTTTGTCAGTTCAGAGAGGCTTGAAGTTGCTCTCTTGTTAGTGCAAGCAGAAATTTTGCTCATATATTTGAGAAGATGGTGCAGAAATAATTGAACATATCAGGAAGTGTGGCCATTTTCTACTTGTTAGTACCATGAAGGCAGGCTGTTTCCTCTGTGAACTAGTCAAATGTCTTCTATTCCATAGGCAAATATCCCATCACATTTAAATGATAAACTGAGTTAACACATCCAAGACTGGGATTTAAATTGAAAATGCGATGAAGACCCTTTCCACCATCATCCATTAAAATACACCACGAAAGAGTAAGAGCACACAAGTGCTGCCCATGGGAATGAAGATTAAGCCTTAAAAATTCACATAAAACCTAAAGAGATAGAGTTTAGGTTTTAAAACCTAAACTCTATCTGAGCAGATAGAGTGCTTCACCTCCCCTGTTGACTCCTTGTGTTTTCCACAGATACCTAAATAAAGTGGGAAGAAATGTACTTCCTATGAACACAGTAGGGTACATAAGGCACTCAAACACATTCCTGCTTTACAGACACAAAGGCACATGCCTTAACCTGGATTCCAGAATAGAACAACAGTACTACCCAGTTGTCATTATTATCTAAATATTTCACCTTACCTATTCTAGTTCCTAATTTAGTTCCAAAGTTATTACACCAAAGTGGTTTATAATAATAGAAACCTTTTTTTAAAAAATCTTATTTCTGAATTGTTTAATGATGACTAATTCTCCATTTAGACTATTTCCTTTTCTTTAACCCAAATATTAAAGAGTCACTAATAGAACCTGGCTATGCATTAAAAAACAGAGATCTATATTTGCCAACAAATTCTGAAATAATTTATCCCAAGTACCAGACACTCTTAGACTCTCAGCATTTCTACATATAAAACTTTTATATTATCAGTGAGTCACAAGCAACTACATCAAAATAGCAGCTTAGTTTAGCAATAAGTAACTTGAACACAACTACTGAGCTGAATCAGAGTTCCTCCTTCATGGAACTGCTTTATCAGGGTGACAGAGACATCCCAAAGGGAACACAATTGCTGTCTCTCCCAAATCTCTCCTGAGTATTTGAATTCATCTCCAAGCTTCAGCACTTGATATGATCAGTATTCTCTGATCATATCAAAATGCCAATCCAAATAAAATCAATGTATGTTTTTAGCCATATCACAATGAGCTTCATGGCTTGTTCATAAGCAGAAGCTGAATTTGTCTCTCTCCATACACCAGATTACCCTGCTGCTACCTGATGACCACTGGGATATGCTGGATCCTCAGTGTTCAGATCCCTACTTTTTCTGCAGATGCTTGTAGGATCTTTCACCACAGAGCCTTCCATTTTTCCCTCCACTTTCGGATACCCATAAGTCCTCCAACAGCTCCTAGACACACTGACAGCATGGACAAGCATTAACACCAGCTAGAAACAGAAGTGTAAAAGTTCTTGGGTTTTTTTAAACAATATTGTGAATTTAGGGGTCTTTGCTAGTGCTTTCACTGTTGTTAACAAATAAATAAAAAGTGGCACAAACAAAGCATGAAATTATTGTGAAAGATGTGGTCTGAATTTTCGCACTGATGACCTTTCTTATGGTACATTTGCTGTACCATTACTGCTGGTGTCCTGGAGTATACTCCTTGGCCTTAATTATCACAGACAATCACTTTGGTAGTCCACTAAGTCCTTTCTCTTTTACCAGCAGGACAAAAGATGGGTTCTGCCCCTCTGCTCTGGTGAGACCCTACATGGGGTGCTGTGTTCAGCTCTGGGATCTACAACATGAGAAAAGTAGACCAGCTGAAGTGGCTCCAGAGGAGGAGGCCATGAAGATGCTCAGAGGGCTGGAGCACCTCTCCTATGAAAACAGGCTGAGACAGCTGGGGAAATTCAGCCTGGATAAAAGAAGGCTTCAGGTAGACCTCATAGCAGGCTTCCAGTACTTCAAGGGGACTTATGAAGAAGAAGGAAAGGGACTTTTATGCAAACAGTAGTGATAGGACAAGGGGGAGAGATTTAAAAGAGGAGAGATTTAGATTAAATACCAAGAAGAAATTCTTTACTGTAAAAATGGTGAGGCACAGGCACAGGTTTCCCCATCCCTGGAAGTGCTCAAGGTCAGGCTGGATGGGGCTTTGAGAAGCCTGGTCTAGTGGAAGGTGCTCCTGACCATGGCAGAGGGATTGAACAGGATCATCCTTAAGAGCTCATCAACCCAAACCATTTTATGCTTATATGTGATTCTATGACTTTTAAGGGTTGCTGGAATTCTTTGAGACTGACAGTCAGCAAAGTGGAGAGAGTCATACTCTATCTCTCGTGGAATAAGTCGATATAAAACATCACTTAATGCCAGTGCAGACATTGTCCCACTACTTCCCAACACAGGCAACAGAAGCAGGCTTTAGAGCAAACCTCAGTACAACAGAGTTATTGTGGGACAGCAGAACACTGCTTTCTGCTTCACAGGGTTCCTATATATTTATCCTGAGTTTCCACAGATGGGTAAAATTATGTAAAACACATTACCCCATAAGCCCCTTGCCTAGTCTGTATTAATTTTAGGAATATGCTGACATTTTGCATTTTCCAATGAAGCATACCTTCTTCAAAATTCATCTTTCATATCATCCTCTGTGGAGCTGAAGATTTCATCTGTAAAGATTAACCCTAAGAGAGTAAAAAGAAGTTGGATTTGCTCATCTTTCAAAGCCATCTGCTGGGGTTAAAACCAGCACTTCTGAGAAATACTATCAGCAATCATCTCCCGCCATGTCTCCTCCTGATAGGGACATTTGAAACTAGATCCCTTATAGGGAGAGATTTTAGTTCCCACTTCTCATCATTCTATATGATTTAGGATATATGGGCAGAGCTTGGTAAGGAAAAATATTTTACAGCAATATCTGTAGTTGATGTACTTCTCATCTTAGTATATTTGCATTATGGTTTCTTCCATTCCTTATTTTTAGTGTTTGATGGCACAATAAATCCTACAAAGGAAATAATCAAGAGGGTTGCTACCTCAAGGGTAAGTCCCTAGTGCCTAATTCTAAACATTTTTTTCTACCTCTGTCATTGTTCTGGGTTTTTTAAAGTAGGTTTTCATTTAGTGGCTTAACTCCTATGTAATTTTTTTAGCATTAGGCACAGATCCATGGAAGATGATTATGATAAAAACAATGAAAACAACATAATAAAATTCACCATTTGTGATATTGATCAATATTTTCTCTGCTTACTGCAAGCAGAATTAGAAACCAGAAATGTGTTTTATTGGAATTCAATGCTTGGGACAACTGAAAAAAAAAGTTGGTATGGTCAGCATGAAGCAGGAAAAAACCTCCCATTGCCATTAATATTGCTCATTTCACAAAAGCATTTGGTTACTAACACATCAAGACATTAATTCATGTAGAGTCTTACTGACCTTTTTCAAAACTCACTAGTAAGGCTCCTCCTTACTGAGTCACCTTTTACTTCATGTTCTTTATGCCCTTTCAGACTTTCCTGCTGTTCCATGGAAACAATGTACAGATTTAATCTGCAGCCTAATATTTATAGTAGAAAAAACACCTCTGGGTAGACTTGCACAAAGCACAGAAAACCTAGTCCCTAATATCTGATAAGTCAATCTCCTTTCTGCCTTCACATGATATTTCCACACTGTGCATGGAAAAGCAAGACAGAAAAAAAAAAAGGAACAAAAGAAATTGTTCCATATTTTCCCTTTAAAAACAACTGCTTTTCATACCAAATAATAATAGTTCACCTTCCTTTCTGTCATTCACCTTTTCTGGCAGGTGGAGTACCAGATAATGAAAGAAGAAAAAACTGAAGTTACATTAACATTAGTTATTACTGTAAAGGTGATATAAAAGGTTCTAGTAGCCCCAAATACAGCAATTTATTTTTCCTTCAGAACAGAACCTCTAACATATTCTGGTTTATGCTTTTCATTTACTCACCAGATATATTTAGCTAAATAGGTAATCTGATATAAAGCATATTAGAAGGAAGTCCTGCTCAAGAAAAACCCTTACCAACGGTCAGAAATCCTCGTCATATAACTTGAAGATTATTTCAGTTATTAATAAATTATACAAATAATGGATAAGTTCTGATTTTCACCACTTCTAACTGGAGTTTTAGAGGTCTGTACGTTTGTCATTGCATCTAGTGCTTTCTATAACTTGTTACTAAATTATTTTCATTTTATGTAGATAAAATCTTAAATCCTTTCCATGAAAACACCAAGGATCTTTTAAACAGCAACATATTTCAAAGCTAATTTGAACTAAAAAGGTTTATTTGTGAGACAAATTAATTTATATTTTTCTTTTGTTACCTAAAATGTTACCTAAATGTTACCTAAAATTTCCTTGCATAGGGTCACAGCATGATCAAATATTACAATATTTCCCATCTGCTGAAAGTCAGTTCTACAGCCAGGTAATCTTAGCCATTGATTAAAAACCCACTTGAGCTTGTAGGTACTTCATATTGTCCCAGACACACAACCTGAGAATGTAATGTCTGAAAGAAGCATCTCCAAAGTCAATCAATATTATTGTTCCATTTGATCTGTCTGTGACACAACAGCTCTAATGCCCTTAAATTTTCCAGCACAAGAGCATGAAAGCTGACATTTTACCCATATGAATAGGACAGGGCCCTAACTGAAGGTCATACAATAAATCTGGTACAGCCAGGAAGAAATTAGAGCTCTTATTTTTAAGACTACTGATCATACCTTCTAACAGAGAACAGTGAAATATCAGCACAGCAAACATTTCCCGTATGGCATTGGTGATATAAAATGAGAGAAATGGGAACACATTACTATAGAGAAGAGGGCACAGAGGCTGACTTATAATCATTCTTCAGAATGTGAAAAACAATATTGAAGAAAGAAATGCATAATATGGAATGAAACACAGAACTACCAGCATTCCTACTGGGCTTTACCCTTTGAAAGGACAAACTGATGTATCTATGAGTCAACTTCTGAATGCACTCACTGTTAACTTAATCCTACCAGCATGAGTGAGAGCAACGGTAAGCAATGCAGAAATCTAAGAAATTCACTTGGAATCTCAAACCACTATTGCTCATTGTGTTTTTAAATTCTTAGAATTTTCACAGAATCATTAAGGTTGGAAAATACCTCTGAGATCACAGAGTCCAACCATTAACTCAGTACTGCCAGCTCCACCACTAAATCATTTCCCTAAGCAGCCCAACTACCCATTTTTAAAAATATTTCCAGGGACGGTGATTCCACCTCTTCCCTGAGAATCCTGTTCCAATGCTTGACCACCTTTTTAGTGAAGATATCTTCCCTAGTATCTTAATTGTTCAGAAATGCACAGTACTACAGAATCCAAAGTCATCACTACCGTGAGAAAGGAAGACACAGATTAAAAAATCTAATTAACACTTCAGAAAAAATGTATGAGGCTTTCATGAGAAAGCAAATTTTAGATACTCCTCTAATGACAAGTGTTACATAAAGACTGTCCTTGGCAGCCTGGCAGCCTTTGTTGGGGATGGCATGCTGCGTGTTGACTCACACGCCCAGACTACCCCAGAGCTTTTGTGAGCCCCGAAGGTGTCACACAGCATAACTGTGTGCAGCGAGGGAGAGGAGGGATGAACATTAACTAGGGAGGTAGGAGGGAAGAGAGCAAGAGGTGCAGGGTGCTGAGATATAAACTTCATCCCAAAGCACTTTCTCACTGAAGCTCAGCACTCCTCTTTAACAGCTGCCTGGCAATACGAGGGCAACACAGGAACTGGATGACTAAATGGAGACTTTAAAGCAGGTCCCTGGAGCATCAGGTTGGCACTGAGCTGCTGCATCCTTGTGCTGGTTCCTAACTAGGCTGTTGAGGCAACAGTGGGAATAGTTGCACAGTGAGGAAATGTATGCACAGGTGGGACAACTCGATGTGCACAGGATTCCTCAAAACAAGAACTGAACCTGGTCCCGCTGCAGATTTTAATAAGATGAAGTGGGAGTGAGCTGCATTTTCTAGCTAATGTGGCTCTTTTCTAAAGCAAATTTTGTAAAGTGTCAATGAATCACAGAATCATGTAGATTGGAAAAGACCTTTAAGATCATTGCACCCAACTATTAACCCAGCTCTGCCAGGTCCACCATGTCCCAAAGCACCACATGTATCCATTTCTTTGAACATTTCCAGGGACTTCACTGCTTCCCTGCGCTGCCTGTCCTAATACTTGACCACCCTTTATAGGAAGAAATTTTTTGTGATATCCAACCTAAGTACAAAGTACATGAATACCAAGTTCTTTCCAAAGAATGGAGATTCTCTGCAAGAAGATTCTCTGTAAGAATTAAGGGACTGCAATATTCCCAAGAGGGAGATATCTGGATATTTTTATATTTCATATTATACTGTATAAATGCCATTCCTCTTTACTATGCAGCTATTTTTGAATCTTAATGAATTATTTGAGTGATAACCAGCAGCTATATTTGTTGAAAAATGAATGCATTGAAGTGATAAGATTATATTTTAATATTTATGAATTTTAGGCTTCATAGAAACATTGAAATGTGATAAATATCAGTGGAAGTTTTTTCCGGTTGCTGAAACTGAGATTGGAATAATGTTTTGGATAGTGATCTATTCATCACATTTCAATGGGAAAACACAATAAAAATATCTAAACTGGTCTTCCTCCTCTCAGGCCTATAGCAATAATGAATTATTTGCAAGAAACTTTCCCAAGTTGAGAGCCACCAAACTCTTTTCTTTAAAACATTTGTTTGTTTTTTTTTTTCTGCTTTCCACTAGGCCCCTATGCAAGAGAATTACAAGCAGCATTTATAAGGCTGAATTAACACCAGGGGCAGAAGGCTGTGCTGTACCTGTAATCTAAGTCTTTATATTAAATGAAATAATACATTTTTTAAAGACTTTAGTAAGATTTTGAGAGAATCCACTGGAAATGGTCATAACTTCCATTACAACAGAGAAATCTCAACAGTTTAGCTGTTTTAGGTTTTGCCCATACCATTATCCCTCCAGCAGCATTTCCAACTTTCTGTCTCCCTGCCTCTCTAACCAGGACGATTAAATGAACCAGTTAAAATAATAATAGTAAAAAAATCTACTCTTAATTGCATTCTCATTTTGCCTTTTTTAGAAATGGCTCATGAGCAACAGTGTGCAAATATATCACTGCTCACAGGGCTTGTGGGTGTCCCACCTCTCACAGCGGCAGAATAGTAATGCTTCCCAAAAGAGGTTATTACATATTTATGGAAAAGACAGATAATGGAATGACTCAATTTATTTGACTGCATTGTCTTCAAAAAAGCCAGCTTAAGCCTGAATTTTGCAGTGCACTCTTTTGAGAGGTGTCTCTTACGACTGAGCCAGGGAAATCTCTGTGGGTGCCTCCACAAGCCCAGGCAGTGGCTAAAAACCAAAACGCCAAACCCAGCTGGCCATAAACTGCCTGTAGTGCTGTGAGGTGTCTGAATGTCCATGGTGTGACTCACCACCTGACCCTTTATCACAAAATTTACCAGGGCAGGAACCTCAGCTGGTTTAGATTTACCAACAAAGATCTGACGTCTATAATATGCAACAAAAGGTGATGCCTGAAGAGAGGAAAATGATTTTTGAACAAGCGTAGTTCAAATTTTTCCACTGCTGCTGGAGACACATTCAGCTGATGGGGGCCAGACTTAAGGTCTGATACAGCACTCAGTGAAGTAAATAACAAGATCCCTTATTCTTGCCCTGAAAAAAATAATTTTTAGACATTTTATAAGCATTTTTAAAAATATGCCTTTATAAATGGAATGTTTCCTATACAACATAGACTTGCTCTGATGTTCTGTTTATCAATTTTTACAATGAAGCTAACTGGTAGAACTTTATCCCAAAGAATATGAGGGCAGTAATAGATACCTCTATGAGATTTCCCCCAATCTTTCATTTTAGTGTCATTTCCAAAATCAACCTGCATATGGTGTTGACAAAATAAATGTTAAATCCAACTAAGCAAATTCAGCACTGTCCTTACAAGAATTCACTGTTTACAAACTCTTAATGATGATAACAATACCTAGTGTTTCTGTAGAACTGTCATTGTTGGAAATACTGTGGCTGTGTAATATTGAGACCTTTATATATTGAAACAAAAATCACTTACCTTTAATGATTTAATATTTTATTTTTGACAGCTGATTATAGAGCTGTTATCTTAAATTTCTGACATCTGAGCAACTATTATACAGTCCCAGCTTATCCTGCTAAGAGCTGGCTCATGATGACAGGAAAATTAACAAAAATGAATAAAAGTGCTATGTTTTCTTCATAATTTAAAACCATAATCAGGACCAAACCAAGATGCAAACTTAATAGTACCCATAAATGACTACAGTTTGAATATTTTCCATTCAGAATAGTCTGTTCTTTATATTAAACATTAATTCACCAGGAAAAAAGAATGCAGTAGTGTATAAACATTGAAAAGCTTTTCAGAATGAAAAACTACTATTTATCCAATGAATAACCTTTACCGAGGCAGGAGAAGCACAGTATGACTAAGAAAAGGAAGAGGAAAAAGGGAAATGATTAAATGATTTGGATCATAGTAATGTATAATCTGGTTTCCATTCAGTTCTATTTGTGCAGGCTACAATCCTTCTTCTTGCCATAGAGCAAGAAAGAATATTCTTCCTTGAAAAATAAATGTTATTATGCCTATATTTTTTTCTGCAGAAATGTACTGGGTTGCTAATTCCAGCATGCATTTTCACAGTTGTTATACGGTATAATAAGACTGCCAGATAAAGCCCATTAATTGGTGGGTTACAATACAATCTAATTTAATTTTTATTTATTATAGAATGTAAAAATATTTCTATTTGGCTGCTACATTTAAAAATTATAGTTAGTCCCTCTATCAGTGTATTTTATGAATAGCTAGTCCAATTCTGTTTAATTTCCACTAAAGCATACTGTAAAAAATCGTTGGTATGCTGGGGATGTAGTATCTCTAAAATTAGAGGAAATGAGAGAAATTGAATACTATGCAATTTTTTCCACATGAATAATGATGATTTCCGAATATCACAGAATATCTTGAGGAATCTCTCCCTGCTTTCCACTCAATTTTCCAACTCTCAACTCCACCTCTTCCAAGAAGTTTTGCTTGCTCTGAAGAAGGGAAGGTTTATCTTGGTAGTCATGTCCTCATGAAAATATACATGAACAGCAAATGTACATGAAGAGCTGGCTTGAAAAGACATATTTTAGCAAAAGAAACATTTTGAAGGTCCCAGGTGAAACAAGAAACTTCCCTGACTTTCAGAAATACATTATTAAAAGAGTAAATTTAGTACTTTCTGCCATCTAACTCTACTGTTGCCAATAAATCCCATCCAAAATCCAGCCCTCAGATTCAAAACTTAGTATGGTTCACAGTGAATATAAACAAGCCAGGGAATTAATTCCCTTTAATTCTTGTTTGCTTCCATGGTCACGCACAAATTTTGGCTGTCCTATGAGTTGCTGGAGCATGTAAGTCAATTTTCAACTAGCTGGAGTCTCCTGCTTCAGCTGATGTTTTAGTTAAACATCTCTGTTCACTGCAGCTGACACAGGTTTTTCCTGTCCATGTGGAAGGAAATAGCATCTACATATGGGATCTTGTATACAGGGAAAATTGTTGATGCAAAACATAATTAATTATGGTATTTAACTCTCTTTGGTATTGATTTGTGAAGGCTGGAGGCCAGGCATTTTCAGAAAAGGAATCCCCAGTCAGGAAATGCATTTCTTGATTTGGCTTATAGAAGTCCAAATTTGTCAGTTCTGTCTCCCTCCATCCAACAGACTTTGGTTGCTTGTCTCCATGAGTGGCAGGTGCACATGAACACAGAAGTCTGACTCCTGCAAGTTTAGTTTTCTAAGCGGTCTTTTTTCACATTTATTGAATGGCTTTTTCTCCACGAACTCTACTGTCTGCCACTTTATTGGACTTTGAAAAGCCCTGCCTAAGCAGAGTGTCAGGGAGGAAACTGTTTTGTCTTCATACTGATACTACCTTTATTCTTGCCTGATTCTCCTGCCTTACTCTATGGCTAAAGAAGAGCTCTCCACTTTCTTAAGGCCGAGTTTGGTGATTCCATATTCTGAGTATGTCTTGGTGACAATGCATGCCTGCTCACTTAGACCTAGAAACCTCAGGTCATGGAACTGGCTGTTAACTTATTTTGGATTATGCCATGTTTAGGTCAAAGGACTAAAGAGCCTGTAAAAGTGGGATGGAAAGGCTTAAATGGAATTTTATTTTTATTTCTTTTCCCCAAATCTAAATAAGTAACACAAAACTTTCCAGACACCGTAACATTTTGAAAGACTCCCTATAATGGAGCTCTTGCAACTCTTGCAAGCATATTCCTAATTTTCCAGGAAAGACAGCTCTTAAAAAAGCTAGCCAGGGTGAGCTGTGATTTACCACCATGCCTCAATCCTAGATCAAGGCATCAGTGCATGACAAGCTGAGAAACTGCTGAACAGCTCAGAATTCATATTCCCTACCTTAGGATGCACCAAAGGGAAAAAGGATTTCTGCCATCCAGCTACTGCTACTAGCACAAGGATAGAAACACATGTAATCAAATACAAGGCACACTGAACTCACTTCCTTGGTACAAGTACTATAGATTTTCATTGCTTTAAACTCACCACCAGTTTTGGTGAACAGTATATTAAAGAGCAATATTGAACTTCCAGCTCTGCTCTGGTAGGACACGAGAGATATAGTCCCATGTGGGGCACAAAGACAGTATGACATTGGAGATAGGCAACATGAGCAGTGAGGGAATTGGAAGGCTTCATTGTGTTTTTGCAACAGAAAAACTAGAGATGATAGATAGTGTAGCTGACATGTGTGACATCCAAGTGTGTTCATAACAACAGTCATTGCAGCCCAATTTGAAAACAGATAAAAAACGAGGGGATAAAACTTGACTAGATAATATGAAGGAAACATAGGGCAAATGCTTTTGTGGGACCCTTCATTTAATAAAATTCTAAAGGAAACTAGATGGCTACCCGGTGCCACAGCAAATAAAACATTCAAGATCTAATTCTTGTGGTAGGAGGATGAGCTAACATGGGATACACTTTCTCTTTTCCAAGGCTCTGAGCTTTTCCAGTTCTTGACAATGCATCACAGCATCTCAGGAGAATGTTTGAAAGTTTTGGAAAGACAGCATAACCCTCCTGGCTCTCAGAACTCATTCCCCTGGCAATGTTTCAGAGTACAATTCCACCTCCAAGTTACAGCAGCACAGGAATTTTCTGCCTTTCCCTTCTCCCTCTCACATGTTATTGCACCTTCGGTGATGCTGACTCAACTGTTTTTGTGCT